>NW_010968045.1:664977-736575 GCF_000463585.1 Tarenaya hassleriana | reverse complement strand
TTCCTGCTGTATCTGAAGGCTGGTTTTGTGGAAATATAATACAACCTAATGTGCTCTCATCATCGTACAACGTTATTTCCGGGTTGCTATGCGATCACTGTAGCATAAGTTATCTTATTTCGTCTTTGTACTTTCTGAAGTTTTTAATGGTTTGGTTTTTTGGCAGGTGGAGACAATTTTGGACAAAGATGGTTTCACACTGGAGGAACTTCTTGATGAAGATGAAATTATCCAGGAGTGCAAATCCCTGAATGGGCGCCTCTTAAATTTGTACGCTTCTGTGACCATATTTTTTCAGTTACTACTTGCCCCCTCTCTGTTTTTAGAAGAGGAAAACGAATTTGATCATTCCTGTGTAAAGCGTGGAGGCAAAAAAGCAATTGCCTTCGGGTGCATAATGCGTTTACATGTAGATTATTCTCACTTTTTTTGGGATATTTTCCTAAACGTTTTTGCAATATAGCTGCTGAAGTCTCCTCTCTTTCTCTCTTGGGATGTTCATTTAAAAGCTTTGGTTTATGACCTGGAAGTTATTTCTAGTCCCTCACATGTATAAAAGCTGTTACGAAAAGAGCAGAAGGTCTTGCCAATTTTTTGTATCCCATTTGGCCTGCTTTTTACCATGAGAAACCTGATGTGATATTGAGCACAAAGGCTGGATGTTTTTTTATGTTCACTCTCTAGGTGGTATTTCCGTTAATTGGAATGCTTCCTTGATTGGCTGTTGTTGCAGCTTGAGAGAAAGGACGCAGGTGGAACAGCTTATTAAGTACATAATAGAGGAGCCTCCTGAGGATGCAGAGAAGAATCGGACCTTTAAGTAAGGACTTTTTAGGCAGATGTTGTTGCTTTGCTGCTGATTAATCCTTGCATTATAGTCGATGTCTTCTAACTCTGCCGCAGGTTTCCTTTCATTGCCTGTGAAATCTTCACTTGTGAGATTGAAATGATACTCAAACAACTAGTGGAGGATGAGGAGGTAGAAATTAGCACAACATATATTTTGCATCTGTTTCTACTTGTCCAATATTGAAAAAAGTTATGCTACTAACTTTCCCTTATGCTCATTGTGTTGCAGTTGATGAAACTACTGTTTTCCTTTTTGGAACCTAAGCAAGCTCATAACACATTGCTTGCTGGATACTTCAGCAAGGTATCGGGTATTTTGCATTGTTTTGGGCATCAAAGATCTTATTGATGTCCATCTCATATTTTCATCGGATCAGCAAAGTTTTTGTTGTATTCAATTTTTTTAATCTTCTGCTGCTAGGTCGTCATTTGTTTGCTGGTGTTGAAGACTGTTCCATTCATGCAATTCATTAAAGTAAGTCGAATTTTGTTTCCTGAATTAAGCTCGTAATCTTATGAAAATTAGAGCTTTGCTTGGGTTGGATTAGTGTTGTTTTCTTTATCTTTGTAAGAGAGTATAGATTACGATGAGGGTCATTGGAGCATTCTGTTTCAGAATTGAGTTTTTAGTTAGCTGCATTCTTATGAATCATGGGGTATTTTTGGAGCATCTTATTCAAGGATCTAGATATTGCTATAGGAACAAAAATATTTAACAGGAGATTCACATGGCTTCACATATAATGAAAGAGTATGTATAGTTTCTTAATGCAGTTGTGTGAGGTGTAACTACATAATTCTATCTGGCATTGAATGATGCTTTAAACACATTATGCCATCTGGGATTTGGGTGTTACAGGTCTTGCCTTGATATTTAACTTTGCTTTTGCCTTTTGCTACCAGGAGCACCAAGAAATACTCAAGCAGCTTGTCGATCTGATTGGTATTACATCAATTATGGAGGTTGGTTCACAATTGTTTTTAGGTTACTCTAGGTGTACATTCGCCAGTATCTACTTTCAAACAAACCGACACCTTGTACAGTTGACAGATATTAGCTGTTTCCCCCTTCCACCAAATCATCATTATTGTTGGTGGTGGTGGTGGTGATGTTGTTATGGATAGATTGTGAATTGATCAGATTGGCATATTCTATAAACAATGAAGTTTTAAATTTTTAAGAAGTTATTGTTAATTTTTTTTTGAAGAAACATTCGATATTCCACTAAGTGCTCCTCAGTTATGTTAACCTATTGCTTATTCCTCAGGTTTTAAAACGTCTGATCGGCACTGATGAACACTTGTATACAAATTACACAAGTGCGATGCAGTGGATAGAAGATACAGATGTTTTAGAGATGATTGTGGACAAGTTTTCATCCTCTGTGAGTTTTGTTCAGTAGAATATGTTACTTTACTTTCAAAATAATGTGGGCTTACGACTTTTCTTCCCTGATGTTGTATTATCCTATTATTCAATGTATTTACTGATATCTAGGATCTATTCTGTATGTGTTGTAGGATTCTCCTGAGGTGCATGCCAATGCTGCGGAAATTCTATGTACAGTAACACGATTTGCACCCCCTGGCCTTGGTGCAAAAATTTCAAGTCCAAGGTAACCCATTTTTTTTGGTTTCCGGTAACTATTTTTCTTTCATATATTATTTGTGAGGTTCCTATTTTTCTGTTGTATTGTTATTGATGCTTGGCACATCTTGTTGCAGCTTCATCAGGAGGTTGTTTCAACATGCTTTGGAAGTTACACGACCTAAGTCTGTTCTGGTCAATTCATTGTCTGTGTGCATATCATTGCTAGATCCTAAGCGGTTTACATTGGGAGCATATCATATGTACAGTCGTCAACTAACCCATGGAACTGTGGTCACCAATCCTGAGACTGTGGATGGAATGTTAGGGAGCTTAGGTGAGGAAACTATTTGGTTAAAGAAACTTAAATTAACAGCCATCTCTGAACTCCTTGTTGTGTCTTTCATTGATGCATCTGGAGTCTATTAATGCTATTATCCTTATTTTGGGGTACATGGTTGGGTGGCAAGGAAGACTGTTACTTTTTCTCCGGCCGGGTTATGGTGGTACCATGATCAGTTTTCATATGAGCGTCTGCCTGATAATGCTATTGCAATTAGGATTTAGGAAGAACTGACCTTAGCCCTTGCTGTGAAAAAGTTTGCAGGCCTTCCATTGAGTTACTAAGCTATCATTATGGTTTTTATCTGTGTAGCAAGATCTAGTTATGGCATATTGCCGATGCAACTTTTATTTAGTCTTCTACGCACTATTTTCTCTTGTGCTTTATGGTTTGCTTTGTAATTTGCAATGAGTTTCTTCTTCGCTACTACAAAAATTATGTGAAATTGTTACTTATATGCAGGCGAATTACTTAAGCTTTTGAATGTTTCATCTGATGAGGGCGTTTTATTAACTACATTTGGAAAACTGCAACCACCTCTTGGAAAACACCGTCTGAAGGTATGTTCTCTGTATATACTGTGTAATTTTTTTGGTAGATGTGTAATATATTTCTGTTGTTTTACTGTTTTTTCGTGTCCCTAATTTACATGCCTTTTTTAAATAAATATGAAATTTGATTCTTTTTCTTTTCCCAGATTGTAGAGTTCATCTCGGTCTTACTCACAGTCTGTAGTGAATCAGCTGAAAAGGATGTGATTCGACTTGGGGCTGTGAAGATAATCTTGGACTTGTTCTTTGAGTGAGTTGGGTATTCTTCTGTACAACAATCATTTTGCATTTGTACTAGTGTTCATTGCTTGGTATGACTATGTTTCAGGTACCCCTACAACAATTTTTTGCATCACCACATCGAGAATGTAATTGTATCGTGTTTGGAGAGCAAGAATACTGAACTTCGTGATCATCTTCTTCGTGAATGTGATCTTGTCGGAAAAATACTAGAAGCAGAGAAAGTTCCCACATTGGCAGCTGATTTGGATAAGGTTCCCGTCAACATTTCTACCTGCTAATGTCCATATGTGAAACCTGTTATGCATTACTCGGTTTTCGGTTTTATGAAATCCCCTAGTTAGTAATAACTTGATTGCCTGTGGCATTTCCACTTCAGCCGACAATCCCTGCCGAGGGCAGAAAGCCACCCAGAGTAGGAAGTATTGGCCATTTGACTCGTATCTCCAACAAACTCTCTCAGCTGGCTAATAACAACACTGAAATTCAGTCACATTTGCAGGTTTTCTCCAGATTATCGTTGTTTGACCTGATTATTTTAGTATGTTCTAAAAATACTGTTTTCCCTGTAGAATAGAAAGTTGAGTCTCATTGTTATGTTTGAATGTTCATGATTTTCTTTTGGGCGAAACAGTTCTATTCCTTTTATTGCCTTATTTTCTTTCCATTGGATCAACTTATAGCATATTATGCTAGTTTTCTGCTGGGCATCATTCCGTTTATGGGTTTTATTTTTCATATAGCATGTTTGTCTGCAACCTGTATAGCAGTTGTATGGCACCTTCCATCGATAACCAACTCATAACTTCTGGTCCATGACTCTTTTATTTTATCGATATGTTATGTGCTATTGTTTCTTACCAGGAAAATAGTGATTGGACGAACTGGCAGACAGATGTCCTTTCAAAGCGTAACTCATTGGAAAATGTGTGCTCTTGGGCCTGTGGGTATGTGTTTTCCCCTTTTTTCATTATGTGGTTATGAAGCACACAAGCTGGTGAGAAGTTGAACGTGACTATATATCTCAGAGTAGATGACTTGAAGAAGGGTTGCTTTCTTTACGGGAACTCCTCTAAAATGATATATATTATCTGAAAGGGAGCAACCGTGGTTTCTTTAAAAAGTATATACTCAATTGATTATCCTCTTTGCAGGAGGCCAACTTCACTGCATGATCGAACTAGAGATAGTGATGATGATGATTACCAAGATAGAGACTATGATGTGGCCGCCCTAGCAAATAACTTGAGCCAGGCCTTTCGATATGGAATTTATAGCAATGATGACATTGATGAGGTGCATTCTTGTGTTTCCTTGACATTGCTATTAGAAGTGAATCGTGATTGGTTCTCACCAAATATTTGAAGAGCACGTGTTTGATAGTTATGTTGTGCCTCGGTGTACAGTTATAGAGACAATGAGGAGATCAAAAATCGGATCTGTTTGGGAATCGATTTGCGTAGTCTCATAAATATGACAGCTAGATGCGATCACCTTTAGTCTTTTGCTGATGCTTGAATTGTGTAGTATAACAGAACTTTATTTTCCCTCCAAACATTGAATTCAGTTGAGACTACTTCCTTCATCTCATTTATAATCTATGCATTCGCAGGCCCAAGGCTCTATGGAATGCGATGACGAGGTATTTCTAGCTTTCCTTTTCTCATTTTTTATTGGGATTGGGACCTGACTTTACAATGGTTGGTTACGAAATATGAATTTCGGGATATCTCTATTGTTTTCTCCTGTCAGAAGATTTTACATGGCGGAGTATAGGAACAGATCACAGCCCTTCACCTTTTTCATAATTTCTGAGTGATTCTTGCATCGACATGGATTTTTGAACTCAACCCTTCGCCCAATGCAATTCTTTCGCTATGCTTCTGTTGTCAGCTCTGCTTCTTGTTTTGATTGTAAAAGGAAAATGGAAAATGCCAGAGCTTTGCGTTAGGAAGTGATTTTATGAACTCGTGAACAAATCTGGAAGACTTCATCTCACGGAGAGGGATCTTTTATGTAACTTTCCCTGCTTGAAGTTAACTTTCTAGGCATCAGATTAATGACAATCTTCCTAAAATTTACCGTCTTCTTGTGCTTTTTTTTTTAATACAATACCTTCTTGAGTTGTGGATAGTTTCTTAATGGAGTTTATGTGGCAGGACGTCTACTTTGATGATGAATCTGCTGAAGTCGTCATATCGTCTTTGCGCCTTGGAGATGACCAAGAGAGGTTTGTTCTATTTGACATTCGGCTTAAAAAAAGTTTTACATTGTCCCTCTATAGAATCTTTTTTTTTTCTTTTTATTGTTCATACCACCATTGTCACAGTTGCTTACGCGTTGTTTTACAGCGGATCTTTGTTCACAAACTCAAACTGGTTTGCTTTCGAGGACGAGAGAGAGGCTAATGAGCGCTCAATGAGCTCGCCCGCATCTACTCCTTCCCCCAACGCTGAATGGGTCACTGATGGTGATGGTGATGGTGATGGTGATGGTGATGTGGTCATAGGTGAAGCGGATGATGACATGGAAGACACCGCAATTTCCTCCAACAGATCGGTCGAAACGAAGGCAGGAGATGTCGGAGCAGCAGACGATGCATCTGAGAACTCGGGCGAACCATCTGAATCTGAAAAATCACCTGCTTGGGTTGAATGGAGAGAAACCTCGGGTTCCGCCGGGCCCTCCAAACCGAACGGTGAGGTCCAGATGGACATAGAGGAGGAACATGATCATGATGATGCTTGTAAGAATGAGGACAACAATTCACCAGAAGCAAGTGGTCGAGATTCTGCTTCGAATACCTCGAAACCGGCAGAATCACATGAGAAGGCGGAAAACGAGCAAGCGAGAAAGGTTGCGGAAAAATCACCCGCGACAGAAACCGAGCAAGCTGTGGAGTAGTGTACGTTTTCCGAAGCATCATTGCCTATATTCAATTCGTCTCTAACGAGTAAACCTCCTGATGGTGGTTAGCTTCGTTGCGGGTTTTCGCTGTTTCGGGTACGATTTATTATTCTTTTTCTTCATCATCTTCTTCCCTTTGTACCGGGTTCGAGTTCTAGCTCTTCTTCTTCTTCTTGGTCTAACATTATCATTGTCTTACCAAATTTGTTTTAGCATTTTATGTTACGGAGTCTTTTGGCTCTCCTTATTCATCAAAGTCTGGGTATTGTAAAGCTTGTTACGTTATATGACTCTGAACTCTCTTACAAAGGTGGTGTCCTAATTCACAGTTTTTTGCAGTAACCTATATGCTTCAAGCTTCATGTCTGAACTTCAAAGTTCGGATTTTAGTTCATTAGCCATACTAGAAATGTGCATAGGACAGATACCCATTGTTTTGAGCATATGTAAGTAAACTCTTCGGCCGACCCCAAATGAACTTGGGAATGAGACCATGTTGTTGTTGTTGTTATATGTAAGTAAACTCTTGAGTTCCAAGATGCAGAACCATCGTTGTAACTGTATTACTTGTGTGCCCGAAACTTCGGGTATTTGCGGAATATCCAAACATTTATCCACGGATTACCTCACCGGCCGACATATGTGAGGTCAAACAGAGTCAAAGAGAAGATAGGGGACGAGGCGAGGATTCATATTCATCCAGTCGGTGGATAAATACCTGATTTTTAGATACTAGACTCATGGATTGAATCGGTTACTCGAAACCCGAGTTCGGGTTTCAAAGTTGATCTTTGAACAAAAGATCATGTAGAACAGTCACAAAAGATCAACAAAACCAGAAAAATGGGAGAACAGACAAAAAAATCATGTTCATCCTCTTTAAAACTAGTAATTGTAGAGGTTTTTTAGTTGGTGAAGTACATGTATCATGTATGTATAGTCAGTCAAATCTGCCTTTCGAAAATTTACCACTTCAGAAGATCATCCAGACTCTGCATCTATGGAGGCTAAACCCTAACCATCGTTCTCGCCCTCTAAATCTTTCAAGAAAGACATAAACAAAAGGAAACCGAAAAGAAAGAAACCACCTGAAGAGGGCATTCCACCACCCCCACCGCCGCCTCCTCCACCGCCATCATCCCGAGGTGGAAACCCGTTTCCTCCGTCATCAAGGCTCAGGGATTTCTCCTCTCCTGAAAGTTAGAATGGCATCAGATTTTTTTACTTCTCAGGATTGCAAATTTGGTTAATCATCAATGGATGCATTGCAAAACAGGAGATGAATTACCATGAACAGGAGCTTGAGTGATTGTCGGTGCTTTACGCGTAACAGTCTGTGTCTGGCCTTGGCTGCATCTCGCATTCTGCAGCAAAGAAATCAGGACCTTAAAGACTTTGCGCGAACTAATAATATCTTGCAAGAGAACATAGACATCAACATTGATGATACAGTTACACCATTGGAGCTAAAGATCTTAAAGGAACACACACTAATGAATTGAGGAAAATCATAGTTGATGATACATATCTCTAATGCACGTTTTATGTGCAGAGGAAACTAGAACGAGGATTAGTTTGTGGTTCGTTAAAGGATCTTTAAACTTACCAAAGCAGCATTACATGTAAAGACCGATTTCCTGTTCTTAGAACTATGGGTGATAGCAACAGGCTGTGGTAAGCTTGCTCCTACAGCCACCAAAGTACATAACTTCTTGCCTGATTGTAGAGATCGGCTGGAAACTCTTGCAGGAACGCATTCGCGAGAATTTCCTGTCACAAATACGTACAACGTGCATTAGAAAGTAGACTTCATTTGACATACATAAAGTCTCAAACTTTGTTCTTCAGCACATTTACAGTAGGATTGTATATCGCAACTAACAGACCAATCCAGGCAATGCATCTTAGAAAGATAACTTATTTTCAAAGAAACGGAAGAGATGATGATTTAATCCAATTGTCAGAAATACAATAACCTCTAAATCTCATTCCTGTCATTGATCAAATCCAAACTGAGCTAACGACGGGTTTCAGACCGAAAGAATCTTTATATCCTCCACCATTTACAAATGTCATGGATCTGAACCATTTTAACCGATTCCACAAACACAATCACTAAAACACAGAAATTTCACCAAGCAGCCACATTGTACTAAGTTACAGATTTAAGAACAGAACGGAAAATCCAATTCTCTGAAAACCGATAACCGAATCTCATTCCTTGGTATCTAAATCCAATCTGTCTGTGCTAAAGATGCCTTTCAAATCGCTATATCATCCACCATTCCCAAACATCATCAGTCCGAACTAAAAAAACCAAACGTGACGATGGCAATCACAGAAATTTCACCAAGCAGTCGACAAAATCTTAGCAGAAGAGCCCCACTTTGAACTAAATTTACAGATTTAAGAACAAAAAATACGCATACCAACTTTCAGAAAATGGTTCCGGCGAGGAGGGAGGAACGCCGTCGCCGGTGAAGCACCGACACACAACGGGCACGACACCGGCATATCTGCGGAGGAAGCCGACAAACAAGCAGACGTAAAAAATCAGGTCACAAAACACAAAAGAGAATGGGAAATGAACAGAAGAGTTGCACTAATAGTGGCTATACACATGAAATCAGATTCCAACAGTTCGACAAATCAATTGAGTTTACTCGATTAATCCATTGAGGAGAGAAAACCCAGAAGATTTAACCCAAACCCGATGGATTTCCTTCCAGAGAGCCCGAAAAGACGAAGGCGATTTCCCAAAAAAAACAAACGTGCTGAAACCAGGAGGAAATTTCTCGATCATGATGGGAGAGAAGAGGAAAAGATGGGATCGGATCTCACCTGAGAAAAAAAATCGAAGATTTCTAGGGTTAGGGTTTTATGTTCTAGGCCCTGCCGAGGAGAATCAATGGAGCTCTTTGCGTCCTGTGCACGGAAATATTATCGGAGAGAAATAAGTAATTAAAAAAGGCTCTTCCTTTAATTTCATATAACTTTATTAATATAACCTTTTGGTAAGTCGGTGGAGAAAAAATGTAATATTTTGGTACGTCGGTTTGGGATTATCATTTTATGAGAGCCCATTACAAATATATATACATATGTTTGCAATACAAAATTATAAACACAAAATTATGATTAGGGTTTCGAAATGATAATTTCGGTTTATTATTTTGATTCACATAAATAAAATTAAAACAGTTTGAATTGAATCATATATAATGGTAAAAAAAATTAAAATTAAATCGATATGAAAATTCAGTAGATATAATTGTTACGAAATAAAATAATCATAAATTTAATATCTATATATATATATATATATATTGTATTATTTTAAAATAAACATTTCATAAATAAAAGTTAGATATAGACCGGATGAAATTTAATATGATAAATGAATAGATATATTTTTTTAATTAAAAAAATTGGGAGACGAGACGGAACACAATCGTCTTTCATGGCCCATTGTATATTACAGTAGGCCCAGCCCATTTCATGATCGTGTTTCCATGCTATGTAATAAAAAGCCCACTATTTATAATATTTACAATACTCACTAAAGTTTTGGAAAATTAGATGTTGAGATTCTATAAAAAATCAGAAAAAAAAGGTAAAATCAATCAAAATTCTTGAATTTGTCAAATATTGAAAAATAAATTTCTAAACTTTTCGTTTAACAAATTTATTCTCAAAATTGTAAAATATAGCATTATAATTTTCAAATTTGTAAAATATATTATTATAATTTCTAAACTTATTTTTTAATCAATATGTCAAGATTTTTTCTAATACCAATTAACAAATTTGAAAATTATAATGTTACATTTTGTTAGTTTGAAAATCACAAAAAATGTAGAAACTTATTTCCCATTGTAAAAGTTTAGAAATTTTTATGGGTTTTACAAAAAAAAATTGTGAATTTTCAATGAAAATGAAAGCCTTATTATTTATTAACATCAATAAGAATCAGTGATTATCTTCATATATGTTATTATCCTATGGTGGTTATATCCTCGCTTTTTGCCTAATGACGGTCCATAATCCATATGTCATTAATTAAAATCTATATACACATTTGACACATGATTCAAGTCAGTGAATTATTTATTGTTTTTCCTAACTATGGCTTAATATAAGTCACCCTAGTTAGGGTTGAGCGTTTTAGTACGGTTATTTAGAATCGAAATGTATTAAACCGAAAAAATCGATACCGTTTTCGAATTGAATCGTTCAAAATTAAATATTATTTTTTTTTAAAACCGATTTTCTACAATCGAATTGTATCGAAACGAATTTTTAAAACTTTAATAATCAAATTTTTTAAGAAAATATAATTATTAATTAATAAAAATTAAAATCGATTAAAATTCAAATCGAATCAAATATAATATAATAGTAATAGATTAATATATATTTTTATAAAGCCCAATAAAAGAACAATTTCCAAAGTCATGAATGTTCTTCTAAATTTTCTCAAACAACTATGGAAAAAAATTACCTCGAGCTATGGAAAATAATGATGAAAATCCAAAAGTTTCCAAGTTTTGGTCCAACAAAAAAATATCTCTAAATACATATATATATATATGTATATATATATATGTATATATATATTCACATTTACACGTCATTTGCATATGTAAGACTAACTAATAATGCCATTGCTTAGCTTCTACCATCATTCACTTTATATAAATGTTGGAGTGTAAAAACATTTACTTATTATTTTTGTGCGCATTTGATAAATTATTTTAGAATTAGTAATTAAAATGGAAAGAATTAAATGGGTCAAACTGTCCTTCTGAGTAAAAAAAAATGCTACAGTTGCTTTATTTAACTACTGACCACAAAATTACAAAAGTAATAAAAAAAATTTGATGAGCACTTTATATTTGGGTGAATATTGAGTTTTCTATTCAATCTATAAGATTTTTCTAAAAAAAACTATAATGGTTAATTTTATACCAAATTTCATTTATCGGGATTCATTCGATATATATTTTTAGTAAAAAAGTATTATTTTTATTTGTTTTAAATTTTTAAATTTAATTTAAAAATATATTAATTAATCAATTTTAAATCAAATATCTATATACAATTTAATTTTATTTATATTCAATGTGTGATAGACCACCCCTTCTAACGTACTATTCCTAATTTATTGGCATCCATTTTTTTACCAATGAAACAAAATTATTTACATTGAAAAGCTATACGTAACAGTGATAATAAATTTTTTCTCTGTAATGGAAGAACAGAAGACAACCCAAAAATATAATTTATTATATTCTCTAATTTCTTTATAAAAAAAATCAAACTACAACACTGATTATAAAGTTTCTGTTTTTTATCTTTATATTTATACAATGGTAAAACTCCTTTTTTTTCCTCGACCGTTGGGTAGCGGTAAGTGGTAACTTTGATCTGAATCTAAATATTATTTTTATATGTATATGATTTTTTTTTATTTGGTTAAAACCATAAAAATTTCTAAACTTGTAAAATAGTGAAAAATAATTCTTTAGATTTTCCTTTTGACAAATTTATTCTCAAACTTAAAAAATATATCATTATAATTCTCAAACTTAAAAAATATATCATTATATTTTTTAAACCGATCAAAGATCGATATCGTCGATTATAAATTTGTCATTATAATAAAAAAAATTTGCAAGTTTTTAAATAAATTTGTTAAGCGAAAAGTGATTTTACAAGTTTAAATTTTTTTTATGGAATTTACCTTTTTTATTTCCTTATCTTTTTGTCTTTTTTTTTAATTTTCTGTCCAGGTTATTTTATTTGTACATAAAATTATGTCATTAATTTTTCTAACATAAAAAAGAGTTAATATTATTTAAAAAAAAAAGAGTAATTATATGTACTCATGACGGTTATAAGACAAACACGTAAAGACCGTATTAAATGCGTGTCGTTTTTTGTTACTCGAGAGCCGTAAAAATTAAAGAACCAAAAAGAGCAAAAGAGCTCGAGGCTCGAAAAAACCCCTGCGATTTCCACAATCAGCTTTTGAGGAAAAAACGCCGCGTAGTTCAAATGCGAAAAAGGAAAACGCTACTCAATTTAATAAAGCTACTGCTAGGAGGCACTGAGGCACTAAAACTTAGCCACCAGAAACCTATACGTATAGCCCACATGAAGACAATACATATCGACACATACGCACATGTTTCAATAAGTATAGCCCACATCACATGATGATAACACAAGTATGTATACATGCATGCATACATGCATGCAACATGCCTCAAAATCACTACTTTCTAATGGATGGATGTGAATATGTATGTATGTATGTATGTATGTATGTATGTATGTATGTATGTATGTATGTATGTATATATGTATGTTGTATGTCCCAAAATCACTACTTTCCAATGGATGTATGTGGATACGCATGCGTGATGTATGTATGTATGCATGCATTTATGATGTCCATGCATGCAAGTATGATGTAAGATGTATGTGATTATTTGGGTATTGGTAGATTCTTTGTAATAGTTAACCAAATATATATATCTATATGTATCTTTGGATGGACGTAGATAAATAAACATGGAGTTATATCATTCATTACCATTTGATTATTTACATTAGTTATATAAAATTAGTATTAATTGTATATGTGTGTATATATATATTGATAATTTAAAATAATATTTTTTATTTTTGATATTTTATAATTTAGTTTTTGATTATTTGAAAAATACTCTGATAAATGACGTCAGCAATGTTGACTAAGCATGCAGATTCGGGTAAGGGACTTTTCTTACGGACACAGAAGAAATCTGTGGCGAAGACAGAATCAAACTGTCTTTCTTCGCCCTTTCCTCAGCGATTCTTTTGGCTTTTCATTTATTTACCCTCTCTTATTTTTTTCCTTTCTTTGTTATTAATTTTTTTGTCCGTTTAATTAATTTTACCAATTAACAATATTATATAAATTATACCCACAGATTCAGCCCATAGTAATGGAGTTAAGTAACAATATAAATTTATTTTGTTACGATCCGTAAATTTATCGAATTTTTGGTCTAACTATATTTTTTAGAAAATTCGAAAATTTTTATGTGAATATCTCTTTTCAAATAGAAGATTTGAATGTCAGTTAAGAAATATTTTTTTTCATCCGATACCAATTGAGTCACCCGATATTAGATAATAATATAAATTCTATGCTTCTTATTTCTCGGTATTGTTACCAAACATGTCTATTTTAATTTCCTTGGTGAATTTCAATTTCACAATATAATACCCTTTAATATATTGAGTATATATATATATGTATATACTTAAATTATTTTTGCATCTATCGAAACTTTAACACATAATTCAATCTAAAAAACAATGTTGTTGGAAATACCGTATAATTCGACATATATATATATATGTCGAATTCGTAATTAGTACATATAACAAAAAAAAATCTTTGATATAGTTAGAAAATCTATTTCATTTCCAAAAAAGGGTTTTCCTCCCACTAATAGATAAAAAAGATAGCATACTATAAAAATTACCATGTTCCATAAAACAGATGATGACAAAATTAAAATAAATAGCATACTATAAAAAATTAATAGTATATTATTACTACTACTTTTAATTTCCCTCTTGCGGCAAAAATATATATATATATATATATATATATATATATTAAAAACATTTTGTCATTAAATTGGGGCATAGGTCTCCTCTCTCTGTATGTCTAAGACGAAAGAGGAACATCATCATTATATAATTTATCATTCGAAAGATACGGATTTCAATTTTTACAAGATAAAAAAAATAAAAAAATAAATAAATGAAATAAATAAACAATAATGATGATGATGGTGTGAATGTAAATTATTTATTGAGAAGATTCATTGAAATCCAGTCTTTGATTACATTTACAGTGCTATGAGCCACTACCCTACTTCACCACTCCAATCAAATCCATCATTTAATACCCCTATATATATATATATATATACATATATGTGTATATTATTAAATACACAAAAAATGGAAGCATTATATATTTTGCTTATTTATATATATATATATATATGGCAATTAATATGATATTTAGTCATACAACTATCACACAAGTTCAAAGAAATGCAATGCAGAAAAAATGTCATTTTAGAAAATATTTTTTGTTGTTTTAAAATTTTTTAGATGATTTATTAAGAAAATTCATAATTTTCCCTTTAATTGAATATATCAATTTATTAATTTAAATGTGTTTTAATGAATATATGTATTACTGTTTTTTTCTATAATTTCTATAAAATTGTGAAAAAATTTAAAAAATATATCAAATAAGGGAGAGAGTACTTGGTATTTTATTTTTAGTGTACGGTATTGCCATATATAAATAGCACTTTCTGTTAGTAAGATGGTGAATAAAATAATATTACAAATAAATTAGATAATTATATTTAGTAATTAAGTATATTAAATATAATAAATAGATATATATATATATACATGTATACAAGCTGTAAATAAAATTCAAGCCAAAAGGATTTTATAACAAGAACATAAGTACTGCATAGCATAATGTCAAAAGAAGTCACTAATTATTACATATTAGTCCTCCATTTTAAGTAGCTTAAGCATAAAGATACCCTAACTTCATTATCTTACATAATTAACCCCGTCAACTCCATGGCCGTTTTCTTCACACGAACGACCAATTCACGAACATGAAAGCCAAGCAATGGTTCGATTCATCGTCGTCCACGACCTTCCAGACAGTGGCTTGATCATACGAGACCGGTCTCCCCATGCTCGACGAGCAGATTCCCGCCGGAAGATGAGCGTAGCCCTGAGGAAAAAGACACTGTTAACTTTCCGGGAAAACGACACCGACATTCCGGGAAAACTGGGAAACTATATTTCACCTGCTGCATGATCTTGGCGAACTCGGAGCAAAGAGCTTTCCGACCGGATTCATCGAGTGTCTTGTCCAGCATTATGTCCTGGAGCGCCACGAGCGTGGTTTCAAGCATGTCCAGACCAGCTTGGTTGGCAAACGTGAAAACTGGTGAAGCCTGCAAGAACAGGATTTTCCATGAATCGTACTGTCTGAATGGATTCAAACCCAGAAAAAAGATAGAATCTTTACGTTGGTTTTCAGCGAACAGCACAAGATTGAATCAGAATGGCCCCATAGTTGCTTCAGCAGCACGTCACCGGACTGTGAATCAGTGCAGAAAAGGTCCGCACCAGTGTGGATTCTATAACAAGACAGGATATATATATATATTATTATACAGAGTGGTAATAAATTATACAGAATTGGGGTATTTATTACCTGTAGCTTCGGGAGATCCAACGGACGAGAGTGAGGGCCTCGGGGGAAGTGGGCAGGGGCAACGGGCCGAGGCTCGAGCCTAGACGGGGAGCGATTGCAAGGGCAACCCTCTGGATCGAACCCACGATGCCCCTCACGTATGGGCGAGCCATGGCAGCAACATTGTCCCTCGAATGGCTGTCAAACGTGAACTGGAAGGCGATGGTTAGTACCGACCTGTGATTGTAGCCATTCGGGTCAGCTTCACCAGTTGCTCGGCTGGGACCTTCGAGGGCCGAGGCTAAATCCAGAGTCCTTGATGCAGATGAACCGTTCTGTGATGACAAATCAAGTAGAATACACTACATGAGGGTATCCGATTTCATCGATATTTACAGAGCTCTGATGGTGTTTTTCTCGTTACCGGAATTGTTTTGTGCTCGAGTGGTATGACCCGGAAACCAGAAGGGAGCAATGGTGCATCATCAGCAAATGACTCGTCGATAGGAGCAAAGACGAGTTGGGCACAACCTCCAACTGCAGTTTCTTCGACGCCACTGCAAAGCTGTATAAGCAAAAACCGAGAAACAACAGAGTCATCAAGAAAGCCAAACAGAGATACCGAGAAAGATTTAAGCGTATAAACCAGTAAACGAACCTGCAGTAAGTACATGTCTCGAGCCAAACCCATGTCTTCGGGCGAAAATGCGTGGCCTTCAAGCCTAACAACTTCAAGAAACTGAAACCAAGACAAAATAATCTTAAGCCCTTCTTCTGCTCAAATTGCAGATACAGTCGTCGGCTAAAAGAGCATATCGAGTTTCTTTACCTCCTCATGTTCAATGGTCTGAGCCAGAGGAAGAATGACTTGGCTACTCGGGAAACCACCAGCTCTAGCGCATGGAACAGCAAAAGGGTTTGTCCGGAGACAGGCAGAAGAGTAAGCATCCACACCATAGTCGGCCCATTCAGACCGGTGTTCTCTCACGAACCGGACCAGCACAGCCGGTGGGACATTCTAGGAAAGAGACACAATCCAATAGTGACAGAGTTAGAAGATGAAGAAGACGTAACATTTGGACAAACATTAGAATGACGTTATATACCTGCAACAGCATAGATGCCTTGGCACAAAGAACGCCACCACTAAAGCTCGGGAGAAAGGCACTACCGAACTGAGAACTGACATACTTTCCCGGAGATGAGTTTATCATGATTGTAACATCTTCAGCACCGTCACTACCCATCGGCGACCATCCATCATCAGCAAATCCATTAACAGCATCATTGAAACCCCTGAAAAGTTGCCGAAAACGATTTAGCAACAAGGAAAAACATTCTTTACGGTTACTGAGACATGAATTGCACAGAGATTTACCGGCTAAGTCTTTGACTGAAAGTCCTTAAAACCGCAGGTTGGCGTCCCCCGCCATACTGAACTTCTCCACTAGTCTCCTGAGCGATTTGTCTGACATGCCTCAAGGCCTGTAAACGGAACAAAATTACAACAAACACCGACAAGATTCAAACTTCTTTACAAAATTACTGTCTGAACTTACAGCAACGGTCATTTTCTGAGCGAGAATCTTCGAGGATTCGTACAGAGGCCTCAAGACTTCAGGAACACTCCAAGCCTGGCACAAGCCAATGAAACAGCAGTCACATACTTGCAATCTGGGTGAAAGTTATAGCGAGAATTATTGATTTTGATCCGTCGAAAACTATCAAAACTTACATCCATATCGACATGATCAACGATGTGGAGAATGGAACCACCGCCTTCGCATGGACGGATGAGAAACCCACTAGACATCATTTCGGCTCTCACAAAGCTCGAAGGATGTGGCCCGGTCGGGCCACCAGTTACAGAAGTGAGTGACCTCTCACAAACCTGAAGAAAAATGAGATTAACAAACATGATACGAAGACATGGAGACAGGCAATTGCAGAAAAAACATATCATTGAACTCACCACAAAGCTTCCATCATCTAAGCTTGTAGTATATCTCAGCGTCCAGAAGTCACGAGCAGCTGCTAAGGTTGTCGGAGCATATGTCTGAAACAAAAATCATAATCAAGCGTTTGAAAACATTATGGAAAGGGTAGATAGAGGTGGTGAGATGAGACAAACCTGCATGTAAACAAGCTCGATAGTGCCACCATTCCCGGTGGGAATCACACTCAGAGTATCGACGCATCGGCAATCACGGAACCAAGATGGACGATCTTTGAGGATTTCAGCAACCTACAAAGAATAAAACCCGCATTGAACTAAAACCGTTTTTCCGACGCTTGAATCAACAAGAAAAGAATAACGAAAACAAACATTGTACCTTCATGGGCTCAAGACTCACGAGGCCGCAGGCACGCGCTGCTATTCCACTGCAGTTGCGTGAAACGGCGACAATGCCAATAGAATCCGGACCAGGCTAACACACATTCAACACACACACAAAAAAATGAGATCTTTCTCACAAAATCTGAGATCTTTTCCAAAAAACGAGATCTTTTCAGATTTACCTTCATCCCAATCATCTGAACCCAGTCGACAGCAGTTCCCGTAGCCTTGGAGAGGAACTCTGCCAGGGTCTCCTCTGCAATGGAGAGAAGACTAAAACACAACAAAAACACAAGTTTTCATTACTTACAAAACTGAGAAAACAGACGAGAACCAAAACATAGTCTGGACAGATAGATTAGAGGGGGAATTACCCAGCTGGGTTATTAGCATCCCTTTGAGGGTGCTGAGGAGTTGGGTTTTGCTGTTGATGTTGCTGTCCACTTACGACCACAGACTCACAGCTGTTGTCTGTGGTCGTACCAGAACCCTACACACATATATCCATTCCCTCTTTTAGAGTCTTGGACAGTTTCATTACAAGCAAGAAGAATGAAAAAAGCTTTAAAAAAGGTACGAACTTTAGCACAGAAAGTCAAAAACAAGATGACCCATGAAGAAATTACATCAAAGAAGCCGATTAAATTCTGTTGAAACGTGTCTGAAGATCCAAAACTTACAGTGTGGATTTGGTTTTTCATGTAGCCATTCTCGTAGACCAACTGGGAGACCTGTTTCTGCAGCCGGTCGTTCTCCTCCATCAACAGCTTGTTCATGGCAGTGAGCTTTCTGTTCACTGTCTGAAGACGGGCAGCTTCTTTCCTCTGCTTCTCTCGACATCTATGGCATTTACAAAAAAAAAACAAACTTCCTTTATCAGAACAAGCCACCATGAATATGAGCACATGTATCCCACATGTTACGTATATACGCCCTTCAAGATCAAGATTTACGCATATGAATATGATGTGTGGACGAGAGTGGGACAGTGAAAAGAGAATCTTTTGCATTAGCAATATATTTCCCCAAATGACAGAAAAACAAAAAGATGCAGAAATTTTAGACTTTAAGGCGAAAAGAAATCGCGGAATCCCATCAAAAGACAGTTTGATTAGATTCCACTGCCACCGTATTTCACTTTCAACTGTTTCAAAGCGTAAGCAAAAGAAAATTTTCTGATTCTGTAGCTTTGGCGATCAAGGGAATGGATCTGGGAAATTTTAAAGCCGAAATGATGATCTTTTAAGATCCAAACCAAGAAGAAAAAGAGACAGAAATACCAAAACATTGTCAGAGGGAATATTATCAGAAAGAACAGAAATTTTACCGAACAAAGAAAAAAAACAGTAACATTTCCTGCTAATAACAAACAAAACACAGCAGAAGAACTTGAAGGAACAATTTTGTCTTCAATGGACAATCAATAGGAAATCTGCAGATTTGTCCTTCGAATAACAACGAAAAACAATCTGGGTCGCCAAAAAAAAAAGAGGAAAGTAATGAAGATTGAGACGGAGTGATTCAGAGTTCATCGTTTTTTCTCCTCCTCACCTGCGGTTCTGGAACCAAACTTTGATCTGTTTGGGCTCGATGTTAGAGAGAATCGGGCATTCTCGTATGAGCTGCTGTCTTCGGAGAGAGCTCGGCTTCGGACACTCGGCGTAAACTCTCTCGAGCGCTTCCACCTGCTCCGGTGTGTACCTCACGTATTTGCTCGAGTCCATTCCTTTGTCAGGAGACTCTCTGTTCATCGCGTGCGCCATCATAGCTCCAGTCAAAGGGACAGAACAGGGGAAGGAAAAAAATCACTCCTTTCGGGGAAAAAACTCGACAGAGATGGATTATCGGCCTCAAAACACAGATGGGTATGGCCTGATTTTCGAAAACTCCGAGGATCCGGTCTGGCTTTTGGATTGAAAAGATTTAATGCCGTTGCTGGGTTTTTGTCATGGGTAGGCTCTCTGGGTGGAGAGAGCCTCCTCTCAACTTCATGAGCTAAAGGTGGAGGGGAAAGTTGTAAAAAAAAAAAAAAAAAAGCTCGAGACTTTCCCGTGTTCCTTCGTTTTTTTCTCTCTGTTCCTCAACTGAAAGAGCACAACAATGGCGAGGAAGAGAGGGAGGAGATATAAGAGAGGGGAAGCTTTAAAGAAGCAAAGTAGAGAGGGGGAGAGAGGTCTTTGTCTCAGACGCCAATCTCGAGATTCTTTTATGAGAGAAAACAACAAAAAAATAAACTGAAATAGTGAAAAAAAAACTTTTTTTTTCTCCTAGAGAGACGACAAGCAAGAACACAACAACAAAAAAGCAAAGCAAACCGAGAAGAAGAAGAAAAAACACAAATTAAAAGTGTGAAAATCGAAACGCCAGGTGGTCTGAAACTTTAAAGCTTTGTTTTTTTTTTATAAAAAAAATTCAGATATAAATTATAATGTACAAATCCTTCAAGTGTTTGCGATTTGGGGTTTTAGCTGCGGCAATATTTAAAAAAATATTTAAATAAGACCAACCAAATTTTAATAGAACTTGAATTAAATTTAGAAAAAATAGATAAAAATATTTATATTTAAAAAAAAATTTGAGTGTATTCAAAGCTTAACGGGAAACTAATGAATGGTCATATATTGTTCTCTCCACAACAAAATCCACCCTTGTCGGTAAGTGTAAATATTAATTATTTTCGTAATGAAAAAAACATATTATATTTGTGAAGAATGGAATGGAATGAGAGTATGAATAATCTAAAACCAATTTTCCCATTTTTATTATCATTATATCTCCTTAAAAAAAATTTAAAAAAATTATACGTATTTCAACAAATATAAATGTGTCCTTTTTATATTTAAGTTTGATTAGTTTTTACCATTATTTTCCTTCAATTTCTGAACTTTTATATTTTATATTTTAAAAACTATTCGATTTTTAAAAAAATTTCATTAAATTTTAATACTGTTAATTTTGAATTTAATCGACTTGTCATTTCATTTATATATAGAATCAGGATAACACCCTTACCTATGTCCATATTTTTTTTTTACTGTCTTCCAAGAAAATAAACATAAAAAAAATAAATAAAAACTAAATGAACCAATCTTTGGTTAGTCGTTTAAATTTTTTTGTCAGAAGAACGGATTTTTTTTTACGATATTATAATTTTGATAGGAAAAAAATTTTGAAAAAAAAAAAGCTGTTGTCTTTACCACTGGAAAATGGCAGAGAGAGAACATCAATTTCTCTCTCTCTCTCTCCTCTCTAATATTTTGATGATGATGACGATGACGATGACGATGATGATGCATGGGCATGTCCATAATGGTGGGGTTTCTGTTATGATGTTGCATGCGTATGTATATGTACAAAATGTACGTACGTAGGATGATGCATGTATGTATGTATGTATGTATGTATGTATGTATGTATGTATGTATGTATGTATGTATGTATGTATGTATGTATGTATGTATGTATGTATGTATGTATGTATGTATGTATGTATGTATGTATGTATGTATGTATGTATGTATGTATGTATGTATGTATGTATGTATGTATGTATGTATGTATGTATGCGCGTGAGAAGCGTGAACACTTGTGTCTGCGAATTGCAAAGGATGTGTTCGGTTACAATTTTATTTTATTTTTCCTGTTTTTGCTCCTTTTTTTTATGACCGTTGGATATTGGTTTGGTTACAAAAGGGTAAATAAATATTTCTTTTTTTTTTATTGTTTGGTACTTGCAAACATAATGCAAAATCCAAACATGTTACATTTTTTTTAGACTAAAATGTAATGTTGAATGCCATTTATTTTGTATATAAATAAATTCAAAATAGACCATTGCCCTATTATTTATTTCTGAAATATTCAAATTATCTATTATCGGAGCTCTTAATTATATGAGTAATTACGAGTTCGAAACCTCACACATTGACATTTGTATGTAATGACAGAAACTAAAAAAAGTGTATCACTAAAGAATATTTATATATATCAGACAAGAAAACGAAATAAAAAATTCGAGGAGGGTTGGGATAATTTTTTCTAAATTTTAAATATTTACCATGAAAAAATTAGTTTTAAATTCTAAAGAATATATATATATATGTATGTATGTATATATATATATATATATGTCTGTTTGTGTGTGTAGTGAACAAGGGTTCGGATTGGGTGCATCGTCTTTGTGCTGTTGTGCATGCCCGGCAAAGTGTAAATAAATTAATAATATTTTTGAATAAAAATTCATGGCAGCCTTTTTTTGTAAAAAAAAAAAGTGTATATACATATATATATATATATAGTATAATATAATATCTGGGTGTGTTCTTAACTTCTTACAAAAATAAAAAATAAAAATTGAATTTGGTCATGTGACGTCTAATCATGACTTCAACTTTGTGCATGCGCTTCGATTTTCTACATGGCAGATAGACCCACGTAGACCCGTATTTCGTATATAACGTTTTTATTCTTTTATCATAATTTTATTATTATTATTATTGTTATTGTTATTTTGCTTTATCGAAGACAACCATTGCTTTTTTGTTCTCTATCCTTTTCATAAATTATTATATTAAATAAAAAGTATAATTGTGATAGCCCCTCGCGCCATTAAAAACCCTAGTTCTTTTGAGTCTTTCTAATACATATACCATCGTTTACATACATACGCAGACAATTGTTTGTGTGTATATATATATATGGTACATGCAAAAACTTACAAAAGTCTGATTATTTTGTGGAAAATTATGATACACACATACATATATGTCTATGTGTGCATATATACACATATATATACACACTTATACAATGCATAGGTTTATATAAACAATTGTACATGTATATGTACACGTACGGTGCATAACAAAGCTCATAAAATTCTGATTATTTTGTGGGAAATATTATGATGCATTTTACCAAAAAAAAATATTATGATACACACGTACATATATGTCTCTATGTGTGCATACATATATATAATATATATATATACATATACCATAGGTTTACATAAACAATTGTACATATATATACACGTACGGTACATGCAAAAACTTACAAAAGTCTGATTATTTTGTGGAAAATGATGATACACACGTACATATATGTCTCTATGCGTGCATATATATATATATGTATATATGTGTATATATATATATATATATGAGTATTGATGAAGAGGCCCGACAGAAGATCTTTCCTGCTAAACATGCAATGATAGCATATATGCGCCACGACAAACATGCTCCAACGATTTAAATCAGTTTTCTCGGGGCTTTGATCTTATGAAACGACAACAGTATTAAAATATATACTGAACGGATTATATTTTAAATTGTTATATATATATACCAACAAATACGATTTGGTTATCACTAGAAATGTGTATGTATGTATGTATGTATGTATGTATGTATGTATGTATGTATGTATGTATGTATGTATGTATGTATGTATGTATGTATGTATGTATGTATGTATGTATGTATGTATGTATGTATGTATGTATGTATGTATGTATGTATATATGTATGTATGTACACGCTTAGATTTGAGTCGCAATGCGATTTGGCAAGTTGGGAAGGAGATCCATTTATGGTAATCAAGGATTTGAATCTTCTTCATGATATATATATATATATATATATATATATGCGAGTATATATTAATGTGGGTTATTAGCTATGACTCAGCACATAGATAATAGGGTAAAATCTATAAAAATTCTTTACTTTGTAAAATAATGCAAAATAATTTTTTGAATTTTTCGTTTAATAAATTTATTCTCAAACTTTTAAAATATATGTCATTATAATTATCAAACTTGTTAATTCGTGTTAGAATAAATCTCGACGATGTTTATCCATAAATTAGTTTGAAAACTATAATAACATATTTTATATTTATAAATTAAAATAACATTTACAAGTTTAAAAATAATTTTGTTAAATAAAAAGTTTAATAATTTATTTTCCACCATTTACAATATCATAAATTTTTATTATAGTTTTACTCCATCTAGATAATACGCATGCATTATACAATGTTTAGATAGATGTAGTCTGAATCGAATTGGGTGGAAACGAATAACATATAATCTTAATCCCAATATATAACTTTCTAAAATCAAACATAATAAAAATGAAAATTCTTTACAATGAATATTTCTTAATAAAAACTAAATTGAAAAAGAATTCTTATAAAGTCCAAATCAAATAATTTCGAACGAGTATAAATTAATTTTATAAAACAAAAAAAAAAGACAAACCGAATCACAATATAACTCAAAAATTATATCATGATTAATAACGCAAGTGAATAACAAAGAGCTATATATTTCACAATAAGAATTAATTAATTCCAATACACTAATTTATCCTCTATTATTTATCACTGTATTTATATGCACACATTGATGAAACTGCTCTTATAAGTGCCACACTTGGGTCAAAGCCTCCGAATGATAAAGAAGGTTATCTGTTTCTTTTTTTCTTTTTTTTGTGAAAAGGCTTTGGATGCTTTGTAGATAAGAAATACAGTATTATAAAAAAAAGACAAGTTTGTCTAAAAAACAATGTCAAACCTTTTTATCTCAAAGTCAATAATGCTTTTTCTCCAACATCATAATCACCTTCCTCTATGCTTATATATATATATATATATATATATATATGCTAACTATATATACACATGCATTATACAATGGCATTATAAATATATACATATGTTTTTATCATACATGCATGCAGCATACATATAGTTTTATTAGATGATTGAGTTTATAAGATTATAAGAAAGTTGGGTGTTTTGACATAAATTTCAAATGAGTTAGAAATTATTTGAATTTATAGGATAATTATTTACATATATATTTGAGTTTAGTTAGCCATTAAATAGAAAATTATAATATATTCACTTTAATTAATATCTAAAAGCATATATGATGTTCTCTAATGTATTAACTCGTGTAAATTAACGGTTGAAAAATTGGAAATTGTTTTCGTGGCGACAAAAAAAAAACAGTCACATTAATATTTTCAAGATAATCATTTTTCGGATATAAGCAAATTAAACCTAGCTTTTAAGATCAAGATCAATGATATCATACTTATTAGTAACAATTGATTCTTCTGTACACATTTGTACATGGTCTCGCATCTATCAGTACATACAATTTGTGCGTGTATATATATATATATATATACATATACACATTATTTGCCAACTTTTTCTTTTTTGAAGAGTGCCCCACCATTGGGGCAGGTCCACTTAGGCTTGTTCCCATGTCACATTGCTTGATTTTGCAAAATCTATACAAATACATATATATATATATATGTGTATATATATATTGTGATTGTATTTTTCTACCGTCGGTCCTACTTTACAAGCTCCATATTGAATCCCTAAATTGATCTCACATGTAACTTTATATTATATTTGATTACGTTAATTTTGTATTAGTTGCAATATTTGATTACCTTCTGAGAATGGTGTGCTTGTGTGCGAACGTGCATGTATAAGTACTAATTAAACTAAACTCTTCCTCTACCGAGGCCGGTCAAAAATATCTGAAAATCGGATATTCACGAACACTTAATTTTAGGGTATCCGTGTCCATTCAAATCTGAATCTATGAATATTCACGAATCCGAATTCAAATCCAGGTAATAGAATTTCATAAAACGGATATCCGCAAACCGACTAATTTTGTTATAAATAATTATACTCTTCATCTTTACAATATTTTTATAAAATATATGTAACCTCGAATCCGAATACAAAATCTTAAAACGAGATACTAGAGTTTCTCAAATACAAATCCAAATATTACAATTTTTTCGGGTATCCGCTCTGTACTGACCTCTATCTTACTTACATAAATACAAAATAAAACTTATAATAAAGTGATTGACATTGTGGTGATTAGTTATTAAACTTGTACAAGCATCCGTTTTGTTGGTCATGATCATGATATCTAATGATAATTTACAAATTTAGATCAAATACATTCATTATATATGGATTTAATTATAATTTCTCCGGATTATAAATTTTGTCCAACGACACCTACACATGGAAAGCTCGGATGGAGTATAATCAAATGCAGATCGCAAGGCTTATATTGCATAATTAGCTCGTAATAGTAATTATTCAACTTTAATATAATGTTTTCCCATTAATAAAACATGGGCTTAAACCCTAAATGGAAAAAAAAAACGAGACAAGAATTATGTTAAGCAATCAAGATATATAGCTCTGATCATAATCAGTGGAAGCATTTCACATGTACGTTTAGGGCTAAGGGCATGAGTGCATAAAATCTCTCTCTCTCTCTAGATCTCTCTCTCTCTCTCTATATATATATATATATATATAAGTCAAATAAAAAGAACACTTCCCCTTTTCTCTCAGTCTGCCATTTTGCTTTGCTTCAATCTCACATCTCTCCCTCTTTCTCTCGTGCCATTGTGTTGGGAGAGAGAGACATGTCGATAGAGAGAGAGAGAGAGAGAGAGAGAGAGAGAGAGAGAGAGAGAGAGAGAGAGAGAGAGGTGGAGAGAGGGACCCATGCATGGGCATGATAGAGGTGTAAAGTTAGGCATGGATAGAGAGCAAGGCTCCAAGTTTGATAGGTTGCTCATGCATACACACACACACACACACATATATATATATATATACAGATATTTGAATATGCGATAATAATCATGGAATTAATGAGTTCATACATCGGAGTAATATATATATATACATTCTTTATAATATCAACTTAGCCATAATTATGAGTGGCATTAACGTTTGTGAATTTCACTCGCCACAAGTCTAACGACCGAGCTTATGGAAGATCATCTGAACATGATTCCCACATCTGCCGCTGCATACGTCGATATGACATCACCACCCAAATTTTGGTCGGTTTTCTTCTTTTATATTGGAATATATATATATATATATATATATATATTCTCTTATTCGATTCTAGGTTACCGATAATTATATTAGAACTCGTAAATCAGTGATCGTAAAAATCGATCTTTGTTTTCACAACTTCTGTTATTATACATAGATATGCCCTTCATATATATATATATATAGTATGTCATTTTATAATAAACTTTATAGTAAATATGTTTTTTTTTTGTGGTCATATGTACGGCAAAACTTATAGAAGAGGAAAGAAGGAGTGGAGACATAAAATGTGAAAATAAGCCGACAAAGATAATGGTGAAAGATTGGTGAAGGAAGGGGAGGTGTGCCCTAATGGAATATATATATAGGAGGGGTGATAGGAATATGACTTTGATATCATAATAAAATCCCACTCCAAATGCATCAAAAGCATACAAAATTGGTCTCATTTCCAATAAAAAAAAGTTCATAAACCTTCTCTGCAATCATTCCGGATGATTGATTTATATATATATATGTGTGTGTATATATATCCACACCTATATATATCCATATATATATATGTGTGTGTGTGTGTTTATAGACACCCATACATTAACATATACACACAAATATGACCTAACCCATAATGTAACTTTAAATGATTCTCTTTTTTGGGATGGAATCATGTCAAAATGCAGCAGCACCCAATACATATATATGTATATGTGTGTGTGTGTGTCTTTTATGAACAAAATATTTATGTCCATTTCAAAATTATTGGGATACAACACAACCCCCTTAATTTGACCATGACATGATTATATGATTATATGATTTAATATTCAAAGTTCTAATGCTTGCATGTGTTTGCCTGTCTATATATTTATTTGAAATTTGGTAATAATCAGAGATAATATGATTTCACAAATGCATGATATATGTTTTTATTTTAGTCTCTGATATTTTATTAATTTATTAGGAATTTACAAGTGGCATGAAATGAAGCCAAGTGAGCCAACCAACCCAACTTCACTCAGAAGCTGTCTGAAAATCAAAGCGATTCTTTTAAGGAAGTTATTTTTTTATAATAATAATAATTATTATTTTAAAAATAAAAAAGCACAAGAAAACAAAACATGACTTAACGAATATCACTTGTCTGAAAATGAAATGATTCTGTTGGATGAGAAATAAAGAAACAAAAAAAAAAAAGAAAACGAATATCCTATGAAAAGAAAAAAATAATCTGACCATATAGATTATTGAAATATGATCAAAATCCATTGAAAATTTTTATATTGGCCCAACAATATATTCCTCTGACATTTACATGTCAAATCCTTACAAAGTCTTTTTTTTTTTAATAAGTTGTTTATTTCCTTTTTCATTCTATTTCTTTTATAAATACTCTATCCGTTTCTTGTATGGGCAGCTTATAATATTTAATCTGATTTTGGATCCATTATTGTGGTATTTAAATTTGATTGTAAAAAATATATATTTATTTCTGATTCAATAGAATTTTAGTCTTATTAAAAAATATTTTGAATTTATTTTTTAGTTAATTTTATACTTGATTCAATTCAATTAATTTGGTACAAAACCTATGCTTAAATGGATTTAGATGAAACTAAATTAGATTACAGTTAGATATTAATGGTTTTTTGTGAATCAACTGGAATTATCTTTTCTAATCTTTGAAAATGCGCTTTAATAAGCAATTGTATTCAATATAATCTACCAATTTTTTTTTTGTTATTTCAATTTATGATTATCATCATTAATCAAACCAGAATCTCTTCCCTATTATTTTTTTTTTTGTGGGTTTTTAAGGCAAATATACTAATACCCATTATTTCACTAACCATTATGCATTTATACTAACCGTGGCCGTGGCCATCCCACATACTTACATGAATTTAATTGTCCAACCGATAGTATTATTCTCATCATTCAAGAATGTTATCAATTGCGTATGGCGGTCCACGGCGTCAATATATGCCGGACGCCATGGCGGATTATGACGGAAGTCATGGCGGTTCAAAAAATATAGTATATTCCTACCAAGTTCTGTCTGAAGCACTAGATTTTGCTACAATGCAGCAATCTAACATGGAAACAACAATGGCATAATGGTTCTAAAGCAACAGTTCATTCACCACTTCAGATTTATTCTCCCTCTCTCTCTCTCTCTCTCTCTCTTAAGCCACTGCAGGTTACCTAATTGCTCAGAAGATTCTATACAGTCTACAAAGAGTGTGGATACATTTTACACTAAGAGGATGATCTGATAGAGAGCTAACTGGCACTAAGGCTGTATAGAACGGAAAACATCTCAAGATGTACCATTAGGAGGAGGAGGAGCCGCCGTGGCAGGGCTATCGGAGCTGATGCTGCCGTTGGCATTCCCTTCTGGAGTGTTCTCGTTCGACGGAACCTCCTTCTGCTCGTTGTCGTCGTTCTTCTTGGAGTTGAGAAACCGGCCACCGCATCCCCTTGGCCGCCTCAACGCGTGAAGATGCCGAGATTCGTGCAAGTATGGCTTGAAAAACGCATTGGGAAAGATCCGTTTTTGTGTTAAGATATGGACCATTCATATAAAAAAGTATGGTTCTTGAAGAGAAACAGAACCGGGAAGTTACCTTCTGTGGCTTGATCATCTTATTCTGGGACACAAGTTTTGCCCGGGATTGCCTGCGTCTCAGTATCCCGTGGTATTGCTTCGCGTTAACAAAGACGGGTTCCTCTACCGTGTGAGATGGCAATGGCATTACGTGCTGCTGGATTCCCATTAACTGGAGGTGGAACTGAAAGAGCAGAATCGCTAAAGAAATCATGATGGGTTCATCGATAATATTATTATCTAAAGTTCAGAAATTGGGATGCCGAGCTAAGTAAATAACGTACCCCGGGATATGGCTGTGGAGGATAGGCTTGTGTGTCACAATTTGGCGCAAAGATGCTTCTGCAATAGGGATCTGGATAAGGGTAAGCCCCGGGTGCCTTCAACGAAGATCACGGGAAAGAGGCAACGGAAATTTTTCAGAGCTCAAACTTAATCGGCTCTTTCCATCAAATGAAACAGTCACAAAAGAAGAACAAACTAATCTGATAGTATCTGATCCCAAGGCAGAGGATAAACATTATTCAGTGATACCAGAACTTCATGACAAAAACTAACACAGATCATGTATGAAGCTCAATAGACATGATATGGCAACCATGCCATCCACATGTAGATACAGTTCAAGGCTTGATACAGAGAGAACCTCAAACAAGCTCAGTGAAAGGGATGCCAAGTTAAAAAGGGTTACAGTAACTTTGGCCACATTCCAATAGAAAACCAGGCTTCAAGGCAGTAATTAAAAGAAGGATGATAAATTGATCGAGTTGATTGATGCTAGTTCTGATAAAAACGTTTGATATTACCATGGCAATGGCATGTGAGCTCCCGAGGTGAGGAAGTGGCTCGGAGTGGACGGGGATTGTTTCACTTGACTGCGAACTACTTCCTCCCGGAGGAATCAATGGCTGTTCTTGCTTCTCATGACCTTTCATGCTACCTATATATACATACATATATGTATGTACATTCACACAAACAATAAGAGAATATACTGATAACAAGCCGCATGATTGAGGAGCAACACAACAAGATGGGACATGGGACAGAACAGGTGTGATCTGATCCAACACACACTCGTGGATATGCCCGAGAAAGCACAATTTCACTAACACAGAACATGAAACATTCGGAAGCTCTGAAGAAACCGATAAGAGAAATTTAGCAGATGTCATATGATTCATGAACATTTAGAAACAGATGAATCTGCAACCTCAAAAAAACTAACTCTGTAAAAAAAACATTTAGAGAAATCAGTCAAACTCCATAAACGGATGCCAAATGAAGGAACCATAATCTCTCGTTCCATAAAACCCAAGCTACAGAAAAATCTTGAATTTCCGCCATTTTCTATGAATCCAAACAGAAAAATCGCAGCCCAACAAACTAAACCCGAAACCCAGAACAAAAAAATCAGAGAATCGACATTTTCCGGGAAAACGCATGCACCACAAGCCAAAATCGACCAAGCTAGAGCCTCGAAATCAGGTGGGAGAGTTCAAAATTACCTGATTTCCTACTTATCCGCACTGATTAATCTGTGGAATCTCTCCTCCGCTCCAAAAAAAAATCGATGAATCTCTGCGTTTTTCGGTAAAATTCCTCTCCTTTTCTTCCCCTGTTCGAAGCTTGGGTACACACTTCAGAGCGCCCTCCTCCAGCAGAATCAAACTTCCTGCCGTTTTTCTATCGCCGGTGGTTCTCGTGCGAGAGCGAGCATTATTAAAAAACGGCACGATTGGTAAAATCTTTTTTACAAGATCACACAGACTAATATCGGGATTTAGCACAAAAAACGAGGATGTCAACGGTAATTAATACACTAATTAGGGCATGTGACGTATACGTACGTACGTATAAATATATATAAACATTATCCGATATTTTTTGTGTACATGTGGACGACGAGAGGCTCAGTGGATTACGGGCACATGTCAAGTGCTGACCGAAAGATCCGTAAACTGATCATGTCCACTAGCTCTGTGGAAACACTCCTGCCCGATTGACCGATCCGGTTTGATCGAACCACACTTAACCGAATAGAAATTCGGAATCGAATCGATTTAATCTAATGGAACCGTCAATGATAAAAAAAACATAGGGGTCGACGGTTCGGTACGGTTCTTTGAAACTTAATCATATAGAACCGAAAAATTCGAAACTATCTCGGATAAAATCGTCTAAGATTTTCGAATGGTATTTGTGAGAGAACTAAAATTTTTAAAACCAAATTAAATTTAAAAATATCTCAAAAAATCAAGTTTTTTTAATAAAATAGAATTTTTTTTCTTAGTAAAAAATAAAACTGAACTGAATACGAATATAATATAATAATTTTATAGAACCAAAAAAACTGAACCGAATATCGAAAATTCCACCTCTAATTTTGAGTAGTTCTTATAAAAAAAAGGTTAACAAGGTTGATTCGAACCAAATACATTTTTAATAAATCGGAAATCAAATATATATATATACACACACTTTTTAAAAAGATATTGTAAAATATCAGTTTACCAATTGCTTAGCTGTTCTACATTAATAAAATATCTTTTACTGTTGAGTAATATTTTTACCCATCAATACAAGTAAGGAGAAATGATTAGTGGCCGAAATAAATGAAAAAAAAAAACAAAGTATCCTAACAAAATTTTAAAATTTATACACAACAACACCTTTATTTGTTTTTATTTATTTATAAAAAAGAAAAATGATAACAAAAAAAAAACATCTGCATTGCATTACTTGGTAATAATATCCGTATTAATGTTATTATTATTATTATTATTATTATTATTATTACACGACAAAGACGATGTTCTGTTTCTGAAGCCGAAGAAATAAACGAAAGCAGAAGCAATTAACAAAGCCGCGCCGGAGAAGCCGCAAACCAAGCTAGTCACCAGTAGCACGTGACGTATCACGTGATCATCCCTTCCCTCTCCATCGCCGTCATCGTGGATCCTCCTCCGCTGCCACGTGTCATCATCAGAGGATGACGTCACAGCACTCGGCAACGTCGAACCGGACGATGACGTCATCGCCGACGCCGACGTCCCGAAGAATGACATCATCTCCGGAGACTTGCCTGATCCGTAGTAGTACTCGAGGCCGTGATCGGACGGTCGTAATTCTCTGGCTATCGCAGCCGTCGATTCGACTAAGATGACGATGATCATGATGGAGATCGACGGTGGAGATTTACTGGTTGTGTTTGGAGCCATCTGTCGGAGTTTTTTTGGTCTGGTGTTAAGATCATCCCGTGAAGGAATGGCTTTATATGCGCGTCCAAACGCAACGCAACGGTGTCGTTTTGGTTAATTATCCCCGTGATATATAATTCCAAAACGGCGCCGTTTCGATCTATGTATAATACTATATTTTATTCGTTGTTGACTAGGAACAGTAAAATGGTAAAAAAAAAGATCTCGTGAATTTTGGTGTCGGGGATTCGCCTAGAATTACGGGATCTAATTAACACATGATGACAATGAAAAGTAAAAAATTTAAATAAAATCATTTTTGAATCAGTAATTAATGATTAGGGTGTAAAATAATTGTGGTTAAGAATCTTAAGACATCATTTCAAACTAAATTGAAATGGTTTTATCCAAACTAAAATTATAACAACCAAATCTAAATATATTAGGGGGAAAAAAATGAAATGTGGCGTAAAAATGGTTATAGTTTGAGTGTCACCTAAGGATTCATCACTTTAGTGAAAAGCAAATTGAGAATCTTTAACCCTTTATTCCAAAGAGAGTTTATGCCATAATTAAAAAAAAAACATGAAACCCAATTTGGATTTTCATTATACAGGGATGGATTTATATAAAAAAAATATTAGAATTTGTTACAAAGTGTAAAAACATAACCACATACACATACACAAGAAACAGTCATAATAATGATTAGGTTAAATTCTTTTCTGATTTGGTCGGGAGTAAATTACATATTAATACTGTATCAAGTAAAAATAATCTGTAATTAAATTAACCATGGCAATCATTGTGAAGGATTATAAACTAATAAATTATAATAAAAAATCAAACCTAAAAAAAAATTGGCCGTTAAGAAATATTTTATGGCCCATTTGATTATGGGCCTTGGGCCCAATTAGTCATCCACTAATAACTAGGGTTTCTTGCTGTGAGCGTCCATGAAAGATGATGGCAAAAACCGACCAAACCCAAAAAAAAAAAAAAACGATTGACAAAAACTCCTCAAACTGTGGAAAAATACAAGAACTAAGGCCGTAATAGACAAAGGGCAGAATCTTGAGGAACTAAGAGGCAAAAAGGGAAGAGACTTTCTTCAAGAATCAAGACAATGGTGATGACGGCAATAAGAGGGCAAAAAAAAAAAAAAGAGGAAGAGACTTTGTCTAAGAATCGGCAATGGTGACCTCAACCTCGACGCCGGGTTCAATGGTGATGGAAGTGATCTGCTTGACCACGTCGGGCGAGCTGAATAGGTCTATCACCCTCTTGTGAATCCTCAGTTCAAATCTGTCCCATGTGTTGGTACCTTTCCCATAACACAGATCAAGAAATCAATCATCAAGATCAAGACAGGGAATGAAACAGTATATGTATCCAATGTTCTAATCTGTTCCATGCTGATTCATGATCATGATGCAGATGCATGATGGAGGAAACATGTAATATGTAATAAGAAACTCAATCAGGTCAACATTTTGTGTAAAGACATCATCAACCAAGTCAAAGGGTTCAGTTCATAAGTTTAAACAAAAAGAAAAAAGAAATCAAATCTAGAGTTCATTACCAAATATCCAATGTTGGTACCTATGCATCAAGAGAAAGAAATAGCTGCATTACCAAATATCCAATGTTCTAACCTGTTACATGTTGATTCATGATGCAGAAACATGGAGGAAACATGTAGTATATAGCAAGAAACTCCATCAGGTTAACAATTTGTGTAGAGACATAATCAACTAGGTTAAAAGGTTCATAAAAAAACCAAATTCTAGAATTCAAACCAGAAAAATGATGAAACTTTCTCAAAAGGGTGAAAGAAAGATGGCATCATCATCATCATCATCATATCAAATTGGGGTGAAGCCAAAGAAAGGGATGGGGCAGGTGATTAAGTAAGTTTACCTTCACCACAAGGTGCTTTTCTGGTAGTGATGTGAAGAACTTTGGTCGGCATTCTTACCGGTCCCTTGACTCGAAGCCTCTTGTCCTTTGCTCCTCTAACCAAATCAGTGCACACTACAATATTTATACACACACGAAAAACCCCATCAAAACATGCTTAAACTATTGAAACTAACATATGAATACTCACAATTTTTTTTTAACTCCATAATTGGAAATCATATTTTCACAAGAAAACTATCAAAACATCAAAATCAAGTGCTTAACTATTGAAAACAACACATGAAGATACTCTAACTCCATTATTGGAAATCATATTTTTCATATGAAAACTATCAAAACATGAAAATCAGTAGCTTAAACTACTGAAACCAACACATGAATACATACCCACAAAGTTTTCTTAACTCCATTAATGGAAAACATAAGCTAATCTCCCAAAACAGCATTGGGTTTTTTTCTTCTTCCAAATTTTCAACATTGAAAAAAAAAGGATCTAACCTTTTTCGAGATTTTTAACATTCTTCGAGGACAGAGTGATACGGATCTTGTGGATTTGCTCCAATGACGCCTCCAAGCCGTCCTTTGTGGGTTTCATCGCTGCGTACGCCATTTTTTCACAAGTTTTTCTCCTGTAAATCGGCGATAACAAGCAGAAAATTTATTCGAAACTTATAATAATTGACCTAATTGACTGAATCACTGATGAACAAAGCATATGCATACAATGAACCGAGTTTCTGAATCAGCAAGCGACAAAACACGCATATACATACACAGAGATACATCGATTGATCGACCGCGCTATCGATTTTCTGAGCCGGAAAGGGCGGGGAGAGATGAGATGGAGGAGGAGAACGTACCTGAAGCCAGAGCTCGGCGATGCAGAGGAGGCTCGATGGAAGGAGGTGAAGATCGAGGGAGTTTAAGCGCGTCTTTAAAAAGAGATAAAAACCCTAGTTTAAATGTTTTTTTTCTTTATTAAAAAAAGGTTTACTAAATTATTTTATCTTGGACTTTTGTTTATAACAAAATTAATCTATCACGATAAATTCGCAAATATAAATTATAATAAAACCTATTTTTTGTAATCTAAATTTTTTCTTTAATAAATTTATTACCAAAAAATATATCATTATAATTTTTAAACTTGTTAATTAATTTTAAAAAAATTTCGACGATATTGATTCAAAAATCAATTTAAAAATTATAATAACATATTTTATAAATTTAAAAAATATAATGATATATTTTACAAGTTTAGAAATAAGTTTTAAATAGTGTATTATTAGCGGAAATATATATACTTTTTGGTTGGGTCCAATATTTGGTTAAAAGCAATTGTTTTACGTGTTTTCTATTGTTTAAATTCAGTTTGATTAGATCAAAGTCGGTTTTATTACAATAGTGTATTATTCGCGGAAATATATATCGATTCTAATACAAGCTTTTTTTATATGAACTATTTGAGTACTGATTGCATCGCTATTATGTACAAACGGAGCGATTACGGTTATGGTATTTCCAGACGATTGAAAAATCAATGTAGAACTGCTGCTAACCGCAACTGTAACAAAACACGGGATTTCTAATCGCACTTTTATATTCGTGTTTTTATAACGTTTTGTGACGTTTGATAATAACTGTAAAAAAAAGGTTTTTCATAACAAAATAAATTTTTTACTTTAAAATAAATTAATGAAATTTATAATTTTTTTTTATAAATTTGGTAAATAGCTTTTTTATCTAATAATAATAAAATTAATTACAAATATTTTAAAAAGGTATATTAAAAATCATGTTATTTTTTATAATTCATATCAAACCGCATCTACAAGCGTAATCAACCATTCGCTTCTGAATGCAAGCATCCGCAATTACTTCCACAATCACCAAAAAACGCATCGAAAACGACGGCATCCACAGCCGCAACGGCAACGGGACAATCACTCGTCTCCTTAAACTATGAACCAAAACACCGAGAGATGATCTCCTTCAACTTGAAAACGTTGTTTTTTCCACTGTATTTACATGTTTCCCCTTATCGTTGTTGTTGTTGTAGTAAAGAAATGTGACAAGTGACATGAAACAGAACTGAATCCATGTTTTCTTTTACTGTACGGTGCCGTACGTACGTGAAGATTCCCCCATGCATGCAAAATCAACGTATTTGTCACCGGTTATGATCTTCTTCTTCTTCTTCATCTCTCGTCAACAAGTTCATCGCCAACATTGCCGCCCCTACCGCCGGCTCCACCTGAAAAGAACATCCCCCATTTTCATAATCCAAACACACATATAACATATATATATATATATATATGTATATATCTCGGATCCGGATTAAGGCGTCGCCATTGTGACCTATGGATGGCGGGTTCGATACATGAAAGCAGCCTCTTGCAGCAAATTCTGCTAGTTAAGTTTTGCTAACAATATAGCTATACTCTTTCTCGGACCCCGGCCAACAGGATACTTTGTGCACCGGACTGTCCTTTATGTACATACGTACGTACGTATGTATACATGTGAAAGATGAGAAAACGGAAACATAAACTGCTCGGTCATAACCTTTGGTCTAATCGTGCAAGCCCCCGGAAAGTGTTGGACGATACGAGTCGCCACTTCTTTACCTATGTCCCATTCCTTGTTAGCGTTGAGCACTCCACCGACCATCACCACTGGGAAAGAATCGGTTCCATCTGCAACGAGAAAACCCGAGGATTTTACCCCTTTCGATCCAATCAGGATCAAGAATTTCTGATTTCGGATAAAACCCTTTTTCTCTTGATGAACTTTACAAGAATCTCAGATCCTGAAGTTGTATATCTTATACTGTAAGAATCACCTTTGCCACACAGGCCGAGTCTCTGAACAACTGCTTTGACGCTTAGAGCCAAATCCTCAACAGCTTCGACCAGAATTCTGTTGGCGATTTCATCGCCGGCTTCCGCACAAGACACTACTTCGGGAACGAGAGCAGCAATCCGTGCCCAACACGGATCTGCATACGTCCACCTGACCGAATCCAGAAAAAAAGAACACCGAATCTTTGTCTGAGTATTGTTCCAAGCGAAGTGATGGCTGCAGTTGATAACATTGTGAAGAAAGCATACATACATACATACATACACCGATGTGAAAACCAATGTCTACGGTTTTGAAAGGAAGAATTTACCCGATGAGTTCATCTGGAGAGGAAAGACCGAGGGCTTTCAAGATGGTAGACGTAAGCATGGTTTGCGGGCCACGACCATCATGGGCTCTGACCACTGCTGTCAGTGCCTGTGCAGCAATCCCGTAGCCACTGTAAACGATTCACATCATTATTCAATAGTTATCGGTTATTAAGATGCTCAAAGCATTCATCATGAAAAATCAAACGAGACGAGAAATCATTCAACATTCTTATAGAGCTGAAACAACAACATGATAAACATTTGTCCAGCGATTTTCATCTATGTTTCTGGAACATATCTATCCGATCTTTTGTAACAAAACATACCCGCTGATTAAAAAGATATGAAAGGAAAGACATACTAATCAAAATAAACCGGAGATTGGGAAAAAAATACCTTCCCCAGTCACCTAAGATCGGTCCAGCGCCAGATGCCCGGGCTTCCCTGCCATCTCCATCAAAGCCATAAGCTATACATCCCGTACCAGCAATTAAGACACAGCCATGGAGCTTTCCCATGGTTCCACTAGCTAATGCTGCGACAGCGTCATTCTGAACATAAACTTTGACACGACTAGGGAAAATGCCCCTGAAAATGTAACGACGAGAGGGCAAGATCGAGTAAGAATGCTGTCCTCTAAATGCGGATAATGAATGAACGAAGAACACGCAACTGAATTCACTTGCTTTCTTGTTAGAACAGCATCAGTTATAAACTGTTTACATCGGCGTAATCATAGATATTGGAGAGGTAGACCTTATCCAATTCGATACCCTTTCCTGGTCCGAGGGATGATTAACGCCTGAAACCCCTAAGCACACACCACGAACAGCTGATTTATCTAAACTCGCTTCTAAAAGAGCATCGGAAATTACTTGCTCTAGTGAATCCCTAGCTGCTGTTTCTGTAAATTACAATCCACAAAGAAACTCATTAGAAAATATCTCAAAAATGGAGCCACAACATGAAATTTTTACTCGGATTAATACCTAATTTATCCACATTTTGAGCTAAAAGTTGGCAATTAAGAGTTTAGACAGTTTAGCTTAATACACATTGAGATGAGATGAAACTTGAGTTCCAGTTCAAGGATCTCAAAGCAACAAAAACCAGACAGGCAAACATCACATTGTGATAAAACCAGTCTTGATTTTCCAATGTAAGAAAGTTCCAAAATTCATATCAATCTTTAGCCCATTCCCAAGCCCCAAGGTGTAGTAAACATTCAATCGCATGTTATCTGACAAACCGTAATCTTCAGATAAAGATATACCGATAAAATTCACTATACTCCGATGTTTTAACGCCCATGAAGATTCTACAGCTAAAACAAAACAAGAATTTCCAAAGAATTCAGCCAAAGACCCAAGATTTATAACCTAACAGAACACAAAATGACCAGCACAAGACGTGATTAACCGCAAAAGGGGAGCTCAATTCTGAAAATCTCAGGAGAAATTGGACGAAACCTCCTACGCTGTTGTGGTTGGTGCAACCGGTGACGGCACGGCCGAGGATCGGGAGGTTTTCCGGCAAGCGATCGCCGAACGGGAGGAAAGGCATGCACACGCACACCGTCGATGTTGCACCGCCGTCGAGACCCAATACGACGCCGTCTTCGCCGCCGTTTTGACATGCCCCGCCGTTGTTCGTGCGAGACTTCTCCTCCTCCGCCTCTCCTCCGTCTCCCTCCAGCTTTCGTGCGTCACCATTGCTACGGAGATTACTCATTCAGTATATCGAGGAGTTTAAGAGAAAAAAATCGGAAATTGCCGCGCTCTTCGTTGCCCAATCCCCGGAATTTCACCAACCCAGATGAGATCGAAGAGGACCGCGAAATGGGTTGCCAAATCTTTGAGTCGATAGTAAAAAAAATAATTGCTTTTTGATCGGAAATGTGGGAAATTTTGGGATATTGGAGAGAGAGAGAGAGAGAGATTTGTTTCTTTTTAAACGCGATATCTAATATCTCTTGATCCACGGTGGTCCAATCTTCTACAAGAACTATAAATCGCATCCTTCGACACCCGTAATTACTAGCGTGGCTTATCTGATTAATAATTGAATAACCGAATCCATTTAAATTAATGGTAAACCAATCAAATTACATATAAAACCAAATGGTTATAATTTTTTGACATCAAAAAAATCAAATTTGAACCGAACCAAATAAAAAAACCAAAAAAATCGTAAATTTATTTAATAAAAATGAGTATTTTTTTATCATAACCGAACCAATTCCGAATCAAACCGATCTGAATTCAATATAAAAATCGAACGGTTATAATTTTTCTAAAAATGAAATAACCGAATTTGAATATAACCGAACCGAATCCGAACCAAAATCCGATTAAACCACCCGTAGTAATTACATAGCCATTCACATAATTTATTCATAAATAATAAACCTTTATTTAAATAATATTAAAAGTAATATTAATAAGCAACTAAGTAATAACAATAATAATAACATATAGTTTTTTAAAATTCTAACGTATTATTAGCTTTTCTAATCCTCGACATATGATTAGAAAATAAAGCTTTTTTTTTTTAATCTCTTGGTTCTTACTTCTTAGCCTATTTTTTTTTTTTTTTGTTATGGACATACTTTTAACTAAAAAGATATTTTCGATTTATTTTAATTTCAGCTGGATTGTTTTTAGATTTGTATTCCTATTTTTTAAAATATATTTATTTAATTTTATAGTTTTTATTTGCTCATTTTTCTAGAGCAAATCCATTTAAAATTCCTAAATTTGTAAAATGATATAAAAATAGTTTTTAAATTTGTTGTTTGATAAATTTCTTATAAAATTTATAAAATATATCATTATAATTCTCAAATCTTATTAATTGATAAAAAAACTTGATAACTTTAATTTATAAATTCGTTTGGGAATTATAATGACACATTCATCAAGTTTAAAAATTATAATAACATATTTTATAAAATTAAAAATTATAATAATATATTTTATAAATTTAAAAGTAAATTTCTCAAACAAAATTAATTTTATACTAATTTTTACAAGAATTTTAATAAGTTTTACCTTTTTTTCTAATTGTTTTAACAAATAATTTAATTTTAAAAAATTTATCTTGGGTTTTATCCATCGCCTTATGGACAACAACACGAGTGGTCATCTATTGGGCCGAAGACTAAATTATAGCCCATGGTGTATGAAATTTACATAATTGGGTCGTACGTTAAAAAAAATACGTAAATATAAAACTATAAATAAATGAAAGAAAAATAAAATGAAACTAAAAGTTGAAGCAAAACGAAACCAAACCTACCATTATAATTGTGCTTAATATAACCAAACCTACCATTGTAATTACTTTGATTATGTTTTAACTTTTATATTTCGATTTTAAAAATGATAATATGATTTTTTTATATTCAATTATTTATATTTGTTTCTACGTTAAATATTTATTTTCCCGAAAACTCATTTTTCTTCAATTCTTCAATTATTTTGGTTCGAATTAAATTAATTTAACTTACATAAAATATTGTATAGTATAATTATGCATTATTATTCCATTAGATTCAATAGTATAATTATGCATTATTATTCCATTATATTCATGATGCATTTGCACTTGAGTGAAGCCAAAGCTATAATTATTAATTAATGGTTATAATTTTGTGAAAATTAAAATAATAGGAGGGGGGACATGGTAATAAAATCATGCAATGAACAAATGTTTTTTTCGCCTACACGGTTTGGGGGGAGTACGGACATGAAACAAAAAGACGAAACTGTCCCTCCATTAATATAATTATTATATATCTAGGAGGAGGGTATTTCGGGTATTTAATACGTGTACATCATCTGCCGGACAAGGTGCATGTGACCCACTGATGGCCTCTCATCTCTTCCACCGCTTCTTATCTTTTTGTCTTATTCCCATTCTCTATTTTCCTTTCATATATATATATATATATATATATATATATTTTAATAACGGAGGACCCAACTGTTAGCTTTCGAGCGCATTAACTAGATAAGCCTGCGACCCGGGAACAGTTTTTATATATGAATCATATAAATCCAAAAATTACCTCCCTCTCCACCAGACAGAAATCGAACACTCAACCTCAACGAAAAATTACCTCTTATCTCAAAATTGATCACTTGTCCAAGATCTGTTGGGTATATTTTTATATATATATACACATAAGCATATAATATAATATAATTATACTCATTCATTGTATTAGAAAATATTGTATAATGGATATTTTCTTCCATTTATGTAACCCTTATATTGGAACTTAAGATTACGAAATTTACTAAGCAATGGATTATATAATATTTAAACGATGTAAATTCTCTTCATTTTACGTTGAAATTAATTTGTTCCAAATTATCACATATCATTTTCACTATATATTTGCCTATTATAGTTTTTTAGGGTAATGTGTATATTTGCACCCATTATATAATGAACCTTTTATCTCTACTAATTATTACAACTAATTTTCTAAGGCAAACGATGATGACGTTTCTCGGTCGGGAGGATATTAATCTCTGGACCTCTATCGTCGAACTCTAAAGACTGCTCCTGGATCTAGGCGATGTAGATTGGGTCGAAGGTTCAGATGAACCTCTTGGTTATCTAAAAAAACGATGATAACATTGGATTTAGAAAAATATTCGGATTTTCGATTTAATGAGAAGTGATTATATATGATTGTTGTGTATGTATATATATAATATATGTATATATCATGCTAGTATACATATATGTGTATCATGCTAGTAATCATGTTTCTCTAATATTGTCCGGAGTGGAATATTTCTGTTACTTATATTTTTTTGGCAGAAATAAAGACAATTTTTTATTTCGGATATTATAAAAAGAAACATTTTCTCATACTTTAAATAAAAATGTTGCGGAAATTTCTTTGGATAAAAATGGTTTATATAATTTCAAGAAAATAAGAAAAAAAGGAGGGAGGAGAGTAGGGCTAAATGTTTCCCTTTGGGTTTGATTTGATTTTTTTGGTTTTATAAAATTATATATCAATCGGTTATTATTTTATATTCGGTTTAATTCAGATTTTTATAAAAAAAATTTAGATATTTTTAAAAAAATTTCGGTTTTTAAGATTTTTTTTTTTAAATTTAGTTCTATTCGATTCGGTTCGATTTTAAAAAAATCAGTTTTTTTTTTAAATATCGTTAGACAATTTTATTAAAAAAATACCATATTTTTTTGGTTTGGTATAATTCGGTTTCCAAAGACCGTACCAAAAAGAGGGTGGTCACTGGTCATGTCACATTCTTGGCGCTTTATGATTTAAGAAGAAGGGCAGACCAAACCGCAACAAATCAACAGAGAGAGATCAATAAATAATAAAATAAAATAAAGGCAATATCTTTTTTTTTGTATATTCTTATTTTTTTTTTCCAATCTGTTCCAACAAACAACCCATGTTCTTCCGGTTTCATTTCCAGATAACATATCAAACTTTTTCCTCCAGTGTTCAACTTTTTTTTCAAAACAAAAAGCTTCCCCCCCTCCCCTCCAACGCCTCTGGATGTTTTTCACTGATTTCTTGTTGAAAGACTAGATCTTTGTTCTTCATCTGCCTCTCATCTTCTCAATAAGATTCCTTTTTCTGTGTTGTTATTCCTTCAAGAATCTGTTTTTATTGGTCTGATAACTCGTAAATCTTCTGGGTCTGTCTCAGATTTGTCATCTTGTTGTTGCTTTTACTTGAAAGGGAAAAACAAGAGGAGCCCAAAGGTGGGGGATCTCTGTTCTGTTCGCCGAATTTGGGCAAAGTCCGGAGCTTTTTCATCGTTTTACTTAGTTTGGGAAAGTTTCGAGAATTTCTCGTTTGATTTGCTGAAAGGGTTTAGTTTTCTGCTTGAGAAAGTGGAAGGAATTTCATCTTCTGTTAACCAACTCTGCTCTGATACTTCTGCTGCGTTATTATTGAGTTGGTTTTAGTGGAGACTGATGAACAGTGAAGGATAGAGAACGGAAGTTACCCATTTGAGAAATCTCTGCTCCCGAGCTAGGTTTTGGATGCATTTCCCAGATTCCATCTGTTCTTGAACATTGTGTTGGTGGGTGTTCTTTATATTTCCCACTACTGATTGGTATAATTCTAGGGTTCTTGAAAAGGAGAGTGGTAATGGTGATGATGATATTGAGAAAGGTTCGACTTCTATCCGTGTTGATTGCTTTCACTTGTGTTGTTGGCTATGGAGAAGCTCAATCCAGAGGCTTTCTTGTTGATTGTGGATCAAATTCTTCAACTAAAGTAGATGGAAGGATATGGGTAGGAGATTTAGCTCCCAACAACAATATCACCCTTAGTTCACCCGGGATCACGGCAATGACCTCGACATTGGAGGGGAATTCGATATTCTCCGAGATATATAAGTCTGCTCGGGTTTTTCCCGATAAGTTGAACTATACATTCGAAGGAATCAATAGGGGGAGCTACATTGTTAGGTTCCATTTCTGCCCATTCCCCATTGACAGCTACAATGTGAACGAGTCTTCTTTCACCGTGTTTGCGAATGGTTTGAGAGTGATGCAGGACTTCGATGTCCCGGGAGAGATTGCGCATAAAAATCTGATCTTTCAAAGCTCGAGCATCAACTCCACTGCCTTCTCCTTGGTCAAAGAGTTTGTTCTCCCTGTTAGTTCAGGAAAACTGATTGTTGAGTTCATTCCGAGGAAAGGGTCTTTCGGGTTTGTTAATGCTATCGAGATTGTTCCCGTGATGGAGCAATTGTTCAGGGAACCGGTGACTAGAGCCGGTGGAAACGATGTGGATCTGAATTTGGATGGACGTGGAATAGAAACTATGTATAGGCTGAATGTTGGTGGTTCAAAGATCAATCCTGGCCAAGATCCTGATCTATATAGAACATGGGAGACAGATTCAAGCTACATGGTCATTGCAAATGCTGGAGTGGAAATCAAGAACAGCTCAAATATCACATATGCTTCAGCCAATGATTCCTCTGTGGCTCCTCTTCTTGTCTATGAAGCAGCCAGAACGATGTCGAATACCGAAGTCTTGGAGAAACGGTTCAACATGTCGTGGAAATTCGAAGTGGACCCGGATTTCGATTACTTGGTCCGGTTACATTTCTGTGAGCTGGTTTTCGATAAGCCAAACCAGAGGATATTCAGAATATACATAAACAACGAGACGGTAGCTGGTAATTTCGATATATACGAGCATGCGGGTGGGAAGAACAGAGCTATTTATCAAGATTACTTTGATCACGTCTCTTCGAAGGACAACGTCCTATGGATTCAACTTGGTCCAGACACTGCTGTCGGTGCCTCTGGAACTGATGCTCTTCTCAATGGTCTGGAGATTTTCAAGCTCAGCAAAAATGGAAACCTTGCTCATCTCATGAGGTTTGATTCATCCGGGCACTCAGTTAATGACTCAAAGATGCGGATTATATGGATCAGTATCAGTGCCAGTGTAGGAACCATCCTTCTCTTGACAATCTTGGTGATGTTCATAGTCTGTTTCCTCAAGAAAACGAGAGGTAAACCCGATAAATCCAAGAACGGCCCTCCTGGATGGCGGCCACTGTTCTTGCATGTCAATAACAGCACGGCTAACGCTAAAAGAATGGGTGGATCTTTGAACTTGAACACTCTAGTGGCATCTACAATGGGTAGGAAATTCTCGCTAGCCGAGATCCGTGCTGCTACAAAGAACTTCGATGACGGTTTAGCTATCGGAGTTGGTGGGTTTGGTAGGGTTTACAAAGGGGAGCTTGAAGATGGAACACTCATAGCGATAAAACGGGCCAACCCGCAATCCGAGCAAGGGCTTGCTGAATTCGAAACCGAGATTGTGATGCTCTCAAGGCTTAGGCATCGACATCTCGTGTCGCTGATCGGGTTCTGTGACGAGCATAGTGAAATGATCTTGGTTTATGAATACATGGCGAATGGAACACTGAGGAGCCATCTTTTCGGAAGCGACCTTCCTCCATTGACATGGAAGCAACGGCTCGAAGCTTGCATCGGAGCTGCTCGGGGATTGCATTACCTTCACACGGGCTCCGAGAGAGGAATTATTCACAGAGATGTCAAGACAACAAACATATTACTCGACGAGAATTTCGTAGCAAAGATGTCGGATTTTGGTCTGTCAAAAACCGGACCTTCAGTTGATTACACTCACGTCAGTACAGCCGTCAAAGGGAGTTTCGGATATCTTGACCCGGAATACTTCAGGAGACAGCAGTTAACCGAGAAGTCAGATGTTTACTCTTTTGGCGTTGTTCTGTTCGAGGTTATCTGTGCTCGAGCTGTAATAAACCCGAGTTTGCCAAAAGACCAGATTAACCTCGCGGAATGGGCGTTGAGGTGGCAACGGGAAAGATCGCTCGAGAACATCATCGACCCGAATCTGAAGGGAAACTACTGTCCCGAGTCGTTGGAGAAGTTTGGGGAGATAGCAGAGAAATGCATTGCAGATGAAGGCAAGAACAGGCCGACAATGGGCGAAGTTCTATGGCACTTGGAGTATGTTTTGCAGCTTCACGAAGCTTGGTCACGAAAATCGAACCTTGAAGACTCGTTTTCGAGCAGCCAAGCTCTGGATAATGATGAAGGAACAGCCATGGAGAATCAGACTCTGCAAGGTTCTTGTTCTCACTCAGGAGCTGCGGAAGACGTCTGAAGTGTCAAATAGGATGATGGTGATGATCATGATGATGAAGATGATCAAGTTTCATCTATCCATGATATGGCATGATGAGAAGGTGTTGTTACTCTACTAAATTCTTTTGTTCTATTGATTCTGTCGATTCAGAAAGTTGTCAGTAATGAGCTTGAGCCTCTTGAGTACTGTCTGGTTTTACAGCATTCTTATCTCAATCCTTTTCAATTGGTTCCCCAAATCTCTGTTCTGGGTGCCAGAAAGATCCATGGCTTGATATTTCTTGATTTCTGTAAAACTGTTTCAAGAAAAAAAAAATCTTGAAATCTTTCACGTGTTCCTCGCAGGCATAACAGTAGCAAAGAACTGCAGTCTTTTTTTCCCCTGTTGTTGTCAAATCTCTCCTACCAAATGGATAAGATCTTTGTCTGTACAGTTCAATCACCAAACATGGAGACCACAGACAAGATTTATGTCTCAAGCTTAACTGCAAAACAGACAAGATACAGATACTTGTTCTCTATAAGCCATGAAAAAAAAGGCATCATCCATAACCAAGAATACAGTCTCATCCTCTCTCTCAGATTTGCAACGGAACTCCGAGACAGCAAAAAATGGATGGATCTCTCATTTCTTCCCGCCCCCGGAGACGTTAAACTTGAAAAATATGATATCTCCGTCCTGAACAACATATGTTTTCCCCTCCTGTCTGTATTTTCCGGCAGCCTGCAAGTATTGTAGGAAACAATATCAGTTTCAGAGATTCCATTCCAATGCTTATTCAGAGATGAACTTAAGAACAGGGGATGAAGCGAGCAATGAGATTTATAAAAGTACCTTAACAGCACCTTCATTGCCAAGTTCCTTGAGATCCTCAAATTTCATCACCTGCAACACCAACAGGAATTATATATAGTGATCCATATATAGATGGAGTACACATTTTCAACTAAAGATTGATCGGTTTGCGGGACAGATGGGGAAAAGGTAGTTCCACACATTTCTATACACATCCACAGATACAATCACAGGTAAAAATCACCACCAACAAGATGAAGTTAAGAACAAGTGAACATGTTATTTCACAATGACAGGCTTCAAAGAATATAAAGGGAGAAAAACCAAAAAAAAAAAAAATCAATAAAACCAGGTGCAATCATGAGAAATGAGAAGAAAGTAACCTCAGCACAAATAAATCCTTTCTCAAAATCGGTATGAATGGTCCCTGCAGCTTGGGGAGCTTTTGTCTGGCGCCGTATCTGCCAGCATTTAACCTGCAAAAAAGACAATGATCGGTTAATTCGGTTAAACCATCGGATTTATAAGAAATCCCCACTTGCTACTTACTAGGGGTGGGCACGGGTCGGATATCCGGGAAAATCAGGGTACTTGGATTTGGATCCGGAAGGCTCGGATATTGAATTATAAGATTTGTATCCGGGATTTGGGATTTACGAGTATCCGGGGTACGAGTATCCGGAATAATGGTCGGGTACTCGCGGGTATCCGGATCCAGATTAATTTAAGAAAAAACAATAATATTTATATATAAAATTTTGAAAAAATGAAGATATATTTATAAAAATGGATGAATTACGATAAAAATATGAGATAATAAGAGATAAATAATAATGCGAGATGACTATCCGACGGATACCCGATTTTCAGGTATTTGTGTGCTTGCACCTTAATTGATCATTCACAAGTAAACCATTGCAGCAAAGAGAAATGGGAAAATGGATAGTCAGAGTATAATACCTCATCCGGTCCTGCTGTGAAGAAATATATGAGATTAATGGCTGAAAACCCAGTTTTGATAATCTTCGAAAGAGCACTGTGGAAGAAACAGCGGCCATAACATTCACAAAACGGGTTTTATGGAAGAGACATTTTTAAGCAAATACTCCTCAAAGCAATGTTGTTTGTTTCAAGACTAACCTCTGCACTTTGTTCTCCTCACAGTACTTTGCTGCTTCATCTGGTAACATATCAGCGAGATTTCTTTCCAAAACGCCGCTGAAAGGAATTATTTGCTCGCCACCATGTTCTTGAACCCTACATAAGAGTAGATTAAATACCGCTTAAATCGACATAAGCTTGCTGTGAAAGTAAAACTGCTCAAAATATAAAACAGAAAAGAATTCATGCAGCAACCGAGTAAAACAAATGTTCACTTGTTATTCAAAGCAGCTTATGTTATGTAGGGATAAATGCAAGTACCAAGCATGAATCTTTGGCAAGAACTTGTTCTTCTTTCTCTGATAATCTCTCTCGGTCATGTTAACCTGCAGGTTGAAGAAAAGATTAACCAATGATCACAAGACAATCCAGTCAATGTGCCTTCAGAGTTCTTTAAGGGGCCAAGAAAATTAGAAACAACAAATTGGTGAAATATAGAGATCAGACAAAGCTAAGAATCCAAAATCATTGGAGATTTCACACCAAAAAAGATGAAAAATCTAGAGAACTCACCAAGTAAACAACAGGCTTTGCACTAAGCAATTGAAAAGTGTTCAAAATCTCAATGTCAGCAGCTTTCCACTCCCCAAGACGGATATCCTTTCCATCTTCGAGCCAAGCTTTTACCTGAACCAGAGAGGTGGAACCATTTTTTAAAACCATGAATCACTGAGAACGTTCGTAGAAGAAAAATTAATTGTTAAAAATTGAAAAACAAACCCTTTGACACAGCTCAAGCTCTATTTTCAACAGCTTGTCATTGCTCCTCTTCATGCTCTTTTCAACATCTTCGATCTTCCTTCCAATGAATTCAATATCCTAAAGTTGGACAACACGAATAGATTATGAAATCTATTCAAATGGATGCCACCACAACGACTTACAAAATCAAACTAACACAAGCAAAAGAGATCAGTGAAACAATACGTTTAAAAAGTTTGGAAATTTAGCAATCAATATGTACTAAAGAGTTCACCTTTAATCGCAGTTCCTCCGTTATGGTCTCCAAATCTCTCACAGGATCCACAGTATCATCAACATGGATAATATCCGCATCGTCAAATGCACCTGAACATAGTCACTTGTAAAGTTAATCACCACAGCGATAGTGCTCTGTGATCTCATCCTACTCTTTCACCAAGATTAAAAAAGCATTTACCTTGATCGTTTAGAAAGGGCAAAACACAAGAATATGCATATAAGAGAGCAGAATGCAAATAAATTAACCAATATCTCACCGGAAAGACCAAGAAGATCCTCCTATCAATCAACTAAGAATTACGACACAAGAAGAACCGCACATCAAGCATAGCAATGTAAAACAATAACATTATGCATCAGACCAAACTCAACTTACGTAAAACATGGAAAATCCCATCAACAGCACGAATGTGGGACAGAAAGTTGTTGCCGAGACCCTGTCCTTGATGAGCCCCTCTAACAAGCCCGGCAATGTCGTGGATTTCCAAGAAAGCCGAAACCTGGGCGTCAAACAACAGCAATTCAAGACACATACAGATGCATATCGGCAAACAAGACATGCCAAACCGAGTTCAAACTAACCTCGTTCTTGGGCTTGTACAATTGGCAAAGCCAATCAAACCGTTCATCGGGAACATTCACACGTGCTTCATTAGGCTCGATGGTACAAAAGGGGAAGTTCTCAGCAGGGATCGACAGCTTCGTGAGGGTGTTGAAAAGGGTAGATTTCCCGACATTCGGCAATCCAACCTGCGATTATACAGACAAAATATGTGATCGTCGATTCGAATCTATCTTTTTCTCAAATATGTAACAGATCCTGCATGAATCACAGCCATGATTCTGCATCCTCTTACTCCAACGATTCTCCTCAAATTCTACGATCAACCAAAGCACAGATTCGGCCGTTTCCGAAACTAGAACAACCAATTAACCATTGGATTCCCACAAAAAAAATCCAGAAAATGGAAACCCATCTCAATCACTGGAAATGGGTTCGCATGCAAATGCCGTAACTCAAACCGGGTTCAACAAATTCAGCAAATTTTTCCAACATCAGAGAAATGGGCATCAAACCCAGATAACAAAGAGAGTGAAAAACAACGAGAAACAGAAAAAAAATCGGAGAGATGGGCAAGAAGAAGTACAATTCCGATCTTGAGGTGAGAAGAGAAACGGCCAAGAATCGGCCTCTCGGCGGGAGCTGCATCCTTAGATTTGGCTGCTTTTGGAGGCATATTTTCTGGGTATTCGTTCTTCTGAGTCGAATCGAAGAGAAGCGAAGCCGACGACGAAGCTCGAGGTTCTAGGGTTTTTGTGAACAAACAGAAGCAAGCTGCCGACGTTAAACAAAAAAGGGACGAAATGATCAGTTGGTGATCGATAACCGGTACGATTCGCCAAAAGTTTCTAAACCGGACCGGTCTCGGTTTAACCCATAACCGGATGCAGCGAATCCACAGCTAAAAAAAGGCATCTTCAACCCAAGGGGACTGCGTCGCATTCACGGCAAAGAACCATATTTTGGTTCGGTATGTTCAATTATTTCAGTTTTAAATTTGATTTTTGAATTAAATCAAATTAAAAAGTTTAGATACCTATATAATATATTTTGTAAAATCGAATTATTTATATAAGATTTTACTTTTTTTTTATATCAAAACTAGATATGTAAAATGAATCTGGTTTGCGAATTGGTTCGCACGTCAATCCATATTTTTCTAAATTAGTTCAAAATATTTGAGTATAGAAAAAACGGATCAAATGAGTCAGTTCTTCACGAATCGGACTCGTGGTGAACCAGTTGGACGAGTGACTCGCTCATAGACCAAAAAAAAAATTTAATTTTTAATATTTTTAAATATTTTTTATATAAAATTGTATTTTTATTAGATATTTAGTTTGTTTTATTTAAATTTTTTTTATTATATTTTACATATTTTTTAAAATTATATATTTGACTTATAGATCGGCTCGTACGTTAAGGTGATATTGATCTATTTTTGTTGAATTGAGTTAAAATATTCTCAGATCGGAACGAGGTGGACCGGACTGGCCGGTTAAGCCCTTTTTTTTTACACCCCTAATCAAAACTCATTTTATTTATTTAAGCATTAGAACAAAAACAAACTACACATTTTTTTTTTACAAAGAGACAAAATTTATGTAGCTAAAGAGATTAAAAGAATTAATGTGAATGCTAACTTCATCATGTCTTCAGACATCTTCCTCGTCGTTGAACACAATCACTTCGACTTCATTGAAGTTGTCTTCTTCTTCTCCTTCTGCTTCATCATCGTATGCCTTTCTCACATTTCCCCAATATACGTAGTTTTCTCGTATGTAACTTCTGAAAAATGTTTGCCAATACACACGAAAAAAGAGAAACCGACGAGTTAATCAGTCTGGAAGCATCTAGAAGAATCTGCTTTCAGTTTCTTGTCTGAACAGAAAAGAGAAGATTCAGTGATAAAAAGGAGGAGGAGAGAAGTGTACATTTCAGAGGTCTTGAGCAAGCACGGGTCGAAAGGGAAGAACGAATCGATCCTCTCTTTCCCGCCGGATGCATTAGAGGGTTCGGATTCTTGTCTTTCTTCTTCGAACACGAAAGCTTCTGAAAATGTAAAGGCGGCTGCTTTCGCTTGTCTAAGGAACTCGGTCACTACAGATGAGAGGCATACCTATGATCCATACGAAAAATTACCACTGTTCGTTCATTCTGCTGAAAACAGTAATGAACAATGACGATTTCTTACCGTTAACGGGTTTAGTTTATGTTTTAACACTGTCTCCAACGGCATAAGCAGCGATTTGTGGCGCGGAACGTCGATGATGGCCGCCATTCTGAAGCATAGAACGTACATGACCGCCTGCCATTGTAAAATATATAACCTTTTTTCAGCGATTCGTCAATGTATCGAAGAAAAAACGCATCGTCTTTGTTACCAGAGAAAGAAAGGGCTTATACCTGGCATCCCGAGTAGAAAACCCGATGTGATTCGGGTTTAATATCGTCACCACATTTTCTGCAGTATTCCTCACATGCTTCCACCAACCTAGACAGAGAATCAGATCAGAGACGGAGAATCAGATCAAACACTGTGTAAGATTTAGCAGCAGTTTTCTTTATACCTCCTCAAGATGCCAGCGACGGTAGAAGTGGACAGAAACTTTCCACGGGACAAGTAACTAGCGAGATAAGCCACAGCGCTCATCCTGTATAAGAAGAAACCGGCATATATCATAAACCGAGACGTTACTGAAATGATGTCTAACATTGATGAACAGATTGAAAGCTCACCTTGTAAGTGGAGGCTTGCTTTTGGAGAGGAAAATGTCAGCCAGGTTATTGGCAAATCTCACACCGCAGTGATCGGGATCTAGCGAGCAGGCGTAGAAGATCACGAACTGCATCATAGAAGAGGAAAAAATATAGTCAGGGTTTAAGCCGAGAGCAACCCGTCTCAACTGTCTGAAAGTATGTGTCTCGACATTCTACCAACCTGGGCAAATTTTGATTTGTATGTGTTCAGAATCAAGTTCTCGAACGACTTGAACAGAGATTCAAACACCTAAATGTCAAAATCATCAACGAAAGAAACATTACGGGTCGGTCCAAAAGGAAAAGAAATTGATGCTGAAATCAAGAACAATATCTGGCATACCTCTCCCAAATGACCAGAAGTATGACATGATTCGAGATGCTTAAAGGTTAGGACCATCAGATTGTCCAACAATTCACAGACTATGTCTCCATCTAGATTCTTCTGATCCAACGATCCTTTTGGAATCTGCAAAACAGATATAAAAGAAATTATCGGTAACGAGATTTAGAATACCGGGCAAGTAAAGATCTATCACCATTCCGATCATTTTGCCAAGTAAAGTAAAGAGTTTCAGCTGAAATATTTGCCGAAAAAAAGAACATAATACACACCATAACATACCTTGTTTTCATCAGCATCATCATCAAGTTCCATAGGACATACGCTTGTACGGGATCCATCTTGTGGAATATCGTCCCATCCAATCTCCACCTATATGGATACCCGATTTTTATAATTGACTAACCGCATTATTCATAGCCCGTATTGTACAAACTTTTGTCTGAAAATCTGAATAGTGTATATCTACAGTCTACTTACATCCAAATCTCGCAGCCTCTCCATCACCATCATCAGAATCATGTCCCCAACGACCTCCCCGATTGAGCTACTCGCCAACTTTAACAAGTTTTCCACATAATCTACTATCAACTGCAAGAAAGATTGGAATTTTTTGTTTCAGTTCATCGCCAAAAGGAGCTTTTCGTTTGATTTGCCGAATGTCGGTCCGAAAAATACACTTACATGATCCTTTTTGTGCACTGTGGGCATTCTTTGGGCGAGTATAGGTACCAATCTTGTGGGAGCAAGTGGAACCAAACAATAAATATCCTCAAGAGCTCGGTGGACGAGAGAAAGAACTCGATCCCGCTTTCGAGGGTTTGGAGGTTTATTTGAGAAAGACTGAGGCGGGATGAAGTGGTTTACGAGCATATACAGACAAGAGTCGAGATACTTTCCGCTAGTAGCAGCCTGAGAAGGAAAAAACAAAGACCAAAAACGTTAAGTTTTTCGATAGATTCAAGATAAGCCGATAAAAGGGCATTTGCCGAGTTGCGTACCAGTGATACTATCAAGTCTAACAATGCATTCATGACAGCAGGACCGTTGTTCCACAAACGCATTCCGAAAATCTGAACACGAAAAAAAATAATAAAAAAAAAATCAGAGGAAAAAAAGTGGGAGACTCCGACACATCATAAACTTGATATTGGGAAGTAAGAACTCACGGAGGCAAGAAGAGTCCGATGGTGAATGGCGTCTATGCAAGTAACAGCACCCGATAGAGCCTTCAAGCTTGTCTGAAAAAAGAACAATGCAAATGAAAACGGTTTCAAAAATCGACAATCAGAATGAGAATAAGGGACAGACCGCGATAAGTGCCGGGTCTTTGTCCTGTTCGGAAGCAAGAGATCCTCCGTGGTGCATAAATCCAACGAGCTCGTCATAATCACTAGTATCATTCTGGCATTACAAAGAAAAAGAAAGAGATAGATTTGGAAATCAAATAGCACAAAACATATATAGAGGTGCATCGCCGAAAATCAAGCGTTAGGAAAAGGAAGGAGATCGAGAAATCTTCGACGGTTGTGAAAGGCTTACCCGTAGGACAGATGCAAGAGCATTTCTAACATAATACACCAACTCTTCGTCCGAGAAATTAACATCGTCTTCTTCAAAAAAGCTTGCGTGATCCTTTTTTCCGTCCGCTCCCATTGTTTCTGAGTTAGAGCACATGCATTAGATGCAGAATGAGAAGTGTTTCTACGATTAAGGCACAGAAAGATCGGATATCCGGATTCAGGATATGAACCCCAAAACATAAGTAACTTGCCTTCAGTCCTCTATTTCCATTTAGAAAAACAACTAGAAAACCGAATTTTCAGACAGGACAGAGACAAAAGCCACAAGAAACAGAGTTATGTTTCTTGAAATAGAAAGCTTTCCAGATCCTCAGAGAGCATAACAAGTAATTACGCATCCAGGAAAGAAGTAAACCTCTCTTATCTCCTAAACTAAATTATTGTCAGAAAACAAGAAGAAAAAAACAGAATCAAAGTTGGGCCCACAAAAACACGAGATCAAATCAGGACCGACACAAGCTCAATGTTTTTTCTTTAGGGGTTCTTAGCGAGAAAGAGACCAGTTTCAGGGCACGGATCAAGTTCCGTGACGAGAGAGAGAGAGACTCTAAACTCTAGGAAAACCCTAGAGTCTCCTTCGCAATCGCAACTCCTAAACCTAGAAACCAGATCGAAACCAGAAAGCGCTCGAAATCGAGGAAAAGACAGTACAACTCACGATGATTGAACTGATCTCGCTTCACGATCGGCTTGTCACAAAACTAGCTCCGCCGTAGGGATACCGGAAAATTCTCTCCGAATATTTTCCGACAGTACAAACTGAAACCTCACCGTCTCCGTCGATGAAGAAGAGAAGAGATCTCTGATAGTTCCCCGCACACAAAAACCCTGAAATCGACTCTCTCCCTTCTATTTATAGGTTTTTATCCTCACCGAATCTTAAATTATTTTATTTGCATCACAGGTCCTTGTACTTATTTATTTATTTTGTATTTGGAGTATATTATATTTTAGGAGTCTGAGCCCCCACACAACCAAAATTACAAATAAAATATTTCATGAAAACGAATTTATGGTAAGAGTCCTATCACGAATAGGATTTGATTTACCGATTCGAATGATAAATTTGGAGAATTTAGAATTTAAGAAAGCGTGTTCAAGTAAGTTAGGATTTGGAAATATTCCTTTTTTCAATTAGAAAAAAAAAATTCAAAAGGGAAGATTGTCTTTGTTAGATTTCTACAAAAACAAAATCCTAATTAGAGATTAAGGAAAGACCAAAACTAAAGATTATATCTTTGTTAGAATTCGAAACCAAAATCTTATATCTGAATAAATCTAATTTTAGTAGATCAAATTATTAAATGTTACAATAATTTTATTTGATCTGAATAAATCTAAGTTCAGATAATAACGATAATAACGGTTAATTCGTTGACATAATAACCCTAACTCAATGGACATAAAAGGACAAAAAATGTTTAGTTTTATTCGATCAGAAAAAAAAAACCTAAACCATAAACCAAACCCAGATTCAGAATCCTCGGAAAGAACCGGTTTGATTGCAAAGGAAACGACAAGAACCAACCAACCAAGAAAATTGCAGAAACAGATCAACAGAATCAAAAGACAGAAAAAACTAAACCCTAGTCCCAGTTCCAAGAACTTTGGAGCTCCCGAATGTGACAGATTCAAAAGACAGATTCCTTCAAGAAGATGCATGGCTTAGTGAAGAGACAACAACACAAGAAACATCGTCTTGGTTCTTCCCGTGTCTAAAGATTCTTCAACGAGCTTCTCCTGCATCATTCTCGATTCCTCTGATCCGTCCAGAGGCTTCTTCGTTCGTCATCACCTTCCAAAGACCATCGCTCGCCAAGATCAAGAATTCAGATTCATCGTCCACTTCTTCCATGGCTATGTCTGGTTTCACACTCGTGTGTTCTTTCAAGCTTCCATCTCCAAACGCCCTCGCCATATTGCTAACTGCCCACCAACACTCTGGAACATTCCCTGAAACCGAAAGGCCATTTTCGTGTTGGATCGAGACAACAGTTGTCTGGTTTCAGACATGAACTGATACAAAAAAACTCAAACTGTTGATCTTTACCCGGGTTTGTGGAGACGAACCCGCCTTTGCTCTCGGCCTTATCTCTCTCCTTTTCGTGTTCGTGATCGATGGTTACAGGTTACTTGCTTCACTTGCCCTTTCTTGCACAGGATTGCCCGGGAATCGCCCACGTTCGCTACCACCAGTTTCTTCCCGTCCACAAGTATCGCCGTCACAGCGGTCGAGCCACCCCGTGAACCGTCCACATTCCTCAGACCCATTTGCCCTTTCACCAAGACTGTGACCTTTTGTCTTCCGTTCCATGACCCATTTGCCCTTTCACCAGATGGTATCCATGCGCAAAACCGCACCCACCATCACCATCACCATCACCATCATCATCTCTTCTCTCATCCTCCTCAAGAGCTTCTTCTTCATCACGCAAGCGAGCTTCTTCCTGGTCCGACAGGAAAACACTACCAGACCAAACAGGCTGTTCTCAATCCGATCCTAGAGACTCAAAACAATTTATTGTCCGCATTATCCAACCATTATATAAAAAAAAAAACTTTTCAATTTTCATCATTCTATATGTAATTATGGCATAAACCATAACAATGTTTTTACATAATTTTGACATCATCTATATATATTGAGCATATATTATGAAGCTGAAGAATAGTAGAAGTAGAAGATGAGAAACAAACGTGGCTTTTAACAATTGATACATTGCAGAAATTAATACGGTGTTGATAATTGTATACAAAATAAAACCAACTTCAACCTGGTGGGGCGAATACTTGCAGGTTATTATTGCTTTACAAAAATCCGTGCATTTTTTGTGTGGCATATAATCCATAAGTTTGATTTTCTTTTTGTTTTATTTTTTATTTTTGTAGGTCACATGCCATTATTTTTTTTAATCATTTCTCGAAGCAACTCGCGAATAGGAATGTGAGTAACATTATCGCCTATCTATATATCTATATATATATATATAAAAGTACAGTAGAATCATATGGGAGTGACACATGTCATATTTACAAGAAATTAATGCAAATGATCTACTAATTTATAACGTGTAAATCTTTGAAACGTGGTGTTCTCAACTTTTATTAATATTGCATATTAAATTTAGTCAATAGATAGTGCTCCTTTCATTGAAAAAGAATGAGTTCAATTAATAAACTCTAAACTATAAATGATGATTATGTGCTCTAAACGTTCGTATCAGCAATACAACTATCAACTGATTATATATTTTGGTGTTGGAAAGTGCTTGAAATCAAAGGTCTACTCCTACAAGTTCAGGTTTGCAATCCGACATATGCTATTTATAACTCATGGTATATCTCTTAATTCAGCCGTAATAATAACAATAATATTATATTATATTATATTATATTATATTATTATAGTTTTTTGTTTAGGTTTTTTTTATTATGAATATAATATTTTTCTAAAAGAATTTTTTTTATTAGTTTCCTATATAATTTGGATCAGATTATTTTAATTTTTTAAAAAATCATATTTCACCTATTTTAAATCAGATTTAATTTATATATATAATGTATAATTATATTTGTTTCTATGCAATTTTGTTCTTAACGTTGAATTCAAATAATGGTAAATAAAATTTGTTATTTAAAACAACTTGCACAAATTGGATTTATTTATTTTTTTCTATAATTAAATCCATTCTTAAAATTTCAGACATATACGTATGTGAATATGTTTATGAAAAAAAGATTGATGGATACTTTTATAACTTTGTAATCTAATATTGTTATGAGAATCCTTATAGAATAAATAAGGTATATTTATAAGAATTTAATGCAAAAAAACTTCTATGTAAAAGTATATTTCATTATCTTAGTTTTAAACTCTTATATATACAAAGATATATTTCTAAATATTATAGAAAAATAAAATAGATCTGATGATGCAATACATTTATATTATTTTAAAAAATGTATAATTCCAAGCAAAATTCTTTTTAAAATTTTCTTATATTAATATCATATATAATATGTAATCTATATCTTTATTTTATTTATAAAAAGTAAAAGAATATGTTTTTATTTCTTATTTTTTGTTTAAACTGTTTGTTTTTTATATTTGATTAGTAGTATTTTTCTGAATTTACTTTGATAACAATGAAGATTAATCAGCCAAATATATCATTTGGTTAGTGTTATCAATTTGTTAAATGTAAGAAAACATAACATTTTATTGGTACCAAAACATATATTTAATTTTTTTTTATATTTATATCAATATATATTATATATGTTTATATATAGAAGTAAAAAAAATTGTTTTTGTTTACCGACTTTTGTTTAACATGTTTGTTATATCTATATATATATAATTTTATTTTTTGATTTAAGTTTACTAACAATGAATCACGGGTTATACAGTTATTATTCTCCACATCTATATATATAAGTTATTTAGAACAATTTGGTGGATCAACCTAAACATCACTTATGTTGCATTTTGTTAAATTTTTATTAATTTATATAAAATATAATATTTATCTGATAATCATATTTTTTATATTTTAAATATGATATCCCACCAATTTTTGTGTGTAAATACATATGCATCCAGTGATATCAACCCATGTAGGATTGGATCAGATGAGTATACATCATAGTTATCGATATATTATGGTCAGATTTCTACGAATATGGGATGAACGAAATCCTTTCAATGGGAATAGGTTCAATGACATCGAATTCTTATTAATTGATGAAAATGTACGTTCTAATTAATATTGATTTTCTTATACTATGTTTATTAAAAATCTAATCTTTTCTACTTATAATGTTGCAGGAAAATGTTGTTGAATGAAAAATATTTGAGGATCATGCAGAAAATTTTAAAAAATATAATAAACGAGAGAGATATATTTTTAATCAGACATTTCAAGATTCTACCAAATAAATATATATACAAATTAACGAACAGTAAATTTCTTATTTATTTTACAGAATATACTACTATTGAAAAAGTTGTTGTAACTACTTATAATATTGCCAAAGAAAAATTTCGAATATATTTATATGATGATTTGTTGGCGTTGGCAAACAAAAAACACGATCTACCAGGTATGTGATAATATAAAAAAACAAAAAAGAAAATATTGGATCTTATAATTAATATATTCTCTAATATTGCAGATATTATTGGAGTTTTAGTCGCAATACAAGGATCAAATTTACGAATGTCGTCGTCAACTCAGAAAATTATTCTTCGTTTATTATTGAAAGAGTAAGTTTTCAAATTTTATTTACACTGCAAAAAATATCATTTTATAAAATTTTAACTAAATTAGTTTTATACAAACTAACATATAATTTCAATTTAAAAACCAGCAACAATATCGTCAAGCTTTCTGTATGGGATGATCTCGCTGCAGAACTCCGTTCACAAATTCATAGATTGAATGTCAGAAAAAGTATCGCAGTTATTACGGGTGTAAATCCAAAGATTATTCACGGTAATTATTTAACACAAATTAATTTCTAAATATTTGATAGATTAATATTTAAAAACCATTATTATTGCTATATTGAGTTTACTAATACATTTTATGTGTCAGGTGTTCTATCACTCAACACATCATCTACAAAGATTTACATAGATGAAAAATTGAACATTATCAAAAATTTCCGTTTAAGGTAAATAAATTATATCATTCTTGAAAAAAATCTATATTTATAATATTTACCAAAATAATTTTTATTATTACCTAATAACTGAATTTTTGACAGGCATTGAAGAAAGTTACACCAGTACTAAAGACAACCATAATAAATCAGTTACAGTGAAATGGTAAAATATCTATGTAGTAATAACAATATTCTGTCATTGATTTAATTTTGTTTGCAAAAAAAATATATAATAATGTTTTTATATTATTAAAGTTTTCTGTTTATATTTAGTTCAACTCAAACAACTTATCTTAGTTTTTGCTACAATCATAATAACAACTTAAATACAAATATAAACGTCAAGTGTTTCATATCATACTACAACTCAAAATCATCATAAAATCATTACAATCAACCAAACCAATTGATTTAATAAGAACCGAAAAAATATTCAATTTTAATTTATTGACGTGGCATGTTCACGTAGTAAATTTTAATTATCTGTCATATATTTACTTATCGCAATTCACCAAAATTTACGTCATTGGAGATGGTGTAGAAAATTGTTAAACATTTTGAGATTTGAGATTTCAAGTCTGTACGATACACGTAGATTATTACCTAGATTAAAAATAAAGACTTAAAGATAAAAACGATCAACAAAATATAAAAAATGATAAGAGAAACATATAAAGAAAAAAAATAGTGGTAAAAATATTACGGATATCTACAAATTTTATAAAATTTATGAATAAATTATATTTTGTTAATTATAGAATAGGATATAATACCTCATACTATTATATTTAGATTCATCCTTATCATCTTATTATTTTCACAGTATGACAAAAAAATATTTTAATAGAATAATTTAAATGATAAATTTAAATCAAAATTTATTATATTTAATTTTAAATATAAAAAATTATTTAAATTCGTAAATATTCAGTCCGCGCGAAGTTATTACCTAGTTAATATAATAATTCACTTCAACAAAAAAAAAATGATATTTTACACTACATATGAATATAGCATGGCAATGAATAAAATAATCACGAGCTTTAAAATTTTGATAAATATGGGCTCTAAATAATATTTGGGCTCGGCCCATAAAATTTGAGCGCTTTCTATTTGGGCCGAAAACAAATAAAACCCCGAAAGAAAAGAAAAGAGCTCCCCAACCAAAATAGCCAAAATCAATAGACCTTGAAAAAGTACACGTCAAGCCCACATAACACAATTAAAAGGCCTATCAGAAGCTCATGAAGTTCTGTAATGAGTCCGACAAGAAACTCATTTACTTAAATCTATATTTCTAGCTTTTTCCCATAAATCTAACTTCATTATTTTAAACAAAATCTTAAATATTCTTTGTTCTAAAAAAAATAAGCAATTGTTTTTCAAAAACGATGACGACCATTACCGAAAAAATTTGTTACTTGTTTTGTAGAATTAAAACAATGTATTGTCTGCATTATCCAGCCATTATATATAAAAAAAGTTTTTCGACTTTCAATATTCCATATACAATTTTTGGTATAAATCATAACACTTTTGTACATAATCTTGCTGACATCATCCATATATATATATATATATACCAGATTATGAAGCTGAAGAATATCAGAAGCAGAAGAAGAACAAGAAGCAGCAACCTGTTGAACTGCAAAAAACAGCTCAAGTTCCATTGAACAAATCATTGATTATCTTCTTTCTCTACATTCTGTTGGGTGAATTCTACTATTCAAAGGGTTTGCAACTCTAATCACTGATACAAAATTAAAAACAAAAAACAGAAAAAGGGAAAGACACCTAAATTTAGGGGTGGACGTTTCGGGAAACGGTTCGGGTTCGGGACGAGTTTTTCACTCTTTCAGGGTTTGGACATAAGTACCTGCCTGGTTCAAGAAGAAACACCCATCTTTCAGTTGTTGGCCTCAGGAGATTTGCTTGACCTGTAGGAGAAGAAGATTAGATTGCCGAGGAGTTTGGAATCGGAATAGGAATCTCGTTAATTAGTGAAAAAAAAAGATTAGAGTGAGGGATTTGATACAAAGGGAAGAGATTAGATTGTCGAAGAGCGCGAAGCTGGGTGCTTTGCATGTTTTCGAGCAACTGTGTGATGGTGTTTAGATGAACAGCACTGTGCAGAAAACAAAACTCGGGGTTATATTATATGCTTGAATCTATTAGATGTTCTAGCCATATGCAAGTAAGCATAGAAATATTTGTAGCATATGAACCTGTGCAACCCGCTTTCTATATGGCCATCCAGGGATGAAATCACTTGAGGCAGCTGTTCAAGCACCTGCAAAAGAGTATATACATACAGATAACAAATGTCTGCAAGAATGTTATATATATATAATGCCAGAGAATTTACATACTTGTCCAGTTGCTTTTGTCATCGAGGCTTTCGCCAAAAGATTTTTCGGGAGCTTTGCCAACTTTGCCTTTGGATGGTACACATTTAAGCCGTGTTAGCTCTTCGCATTAGATAAGTTATGTAACAGTAGCACACCGAAGAAAATCGCGTAAACTAAAGAATACAAGAGTTTTACTAAATGCAGTTTGTTGTTGTATCCCCAATTCTACTACCCGTCAAATATATCAGACTTGAGAGTTCATCCAAATGAAGCGGGATAATGCTCAGCCAGTGAAATAGAAACCTAAACTGAGCTTTAGCATGAAGCATCTGAAGAAACAATGCAATATCACAAAACTATATTGACATCATTCATCATTACTCTGCGCATAGTTATGTATACATCTATCTCCATATAAATGCACTCTACGATTTGCGATATCGTTTATGTTCTATGTTCTAAAATTTCACAGACATCCCTTTCGTGGCATCAAAACCAGAAGATAGATCCTAATGGAACTAAAACGCAATGAAAGAAAATCAAACTCAAATCAAAGAGATAAAATTGGATCAAAGACCATCATCCATGGCGTTTTTTTTTTTATGTTCATTTGGTTGGAGATCACTGACTGTGTATAGTTGAACCCTTATTACTCCATAAACACAGACCAAAACCACCTCATGAAGGGGAAAATATCACATGAAGAATCAGGATAGGATCAAAGGTTTGAAAATTTGGGGATCAATCTAAATTATTTTTTGCCAAAACGGAGTATTCCATTCAGCTCTATAAGAAATTCTGTCAATCAACAACATGCGATCCTTTTCATCGATACCTAAACACATCCTTACAAAAACTTCCCACTTCCTCCAAAATTCGACTGCGAAAAGTACAGAAATTCGTCGCAAACATCGAATCTAACCCTGATTCCTCCAATCGGACCCCAAAGACATAGAAATCAATACAGGTAGAGCATAGGTGTATACATATAACGAAGAAACCACCTGAGACGGAGACGACTGACGCATCAGATGAAGAAGGTTGGCAGTGGAATTCACGGCCTGAGATGTCTGATCGGAGACGACCGATTTCGCCGTCCGATCACCGCCTCCGAATCCCCTCGCATTTCCCGTCGCCGTCGCCATTTTTCTCAGTGAAGTGTTGCGTTAAGACGAGAACATAAAGCAAAAACAAACTAATTCCCGGTTATGTTTTTTTTTTTATTTACATCCGGCCCATTAATTCGGCCCATTAATTCTATATATATATATATATATATGTATATATATATATAGAAGACTGAACCTAATCGAATAACATAAATATATATATATTCCCGATCTACATCTACAATCCCAAAACTAATCATATTTATATTAGACTTAAATATCAAATTTATTTTCTTAAATTGATTTAATACTATATATTAAAAAATTCTAAATATTATATATATATATATATATATATATATTATAACTAAGAATACACAGCGTCATACTTTTTATGATTGGGGGGAAAAAATAATATATTTCTCTATATTCCACGACATGATCAAATTTGTATACAAAATTATTATGTATATGGTAAGTCCAACTTGTGAACTACTAAAAAGATTAAATATATAACTTATTGAGATTTATTTTAGAATAAAGTGTAACTCTGATATATGAATTATTATAATTTGATTATTTAAATGGTACGAAATTATAAGAAAATGACAAAAAAAGTAATAATTATTTTTATTTTCTATTTTATCTATAAATAACAGTTTATTATTATTTTTAAAAAAATACATAATTTTATTCAAAATCAGTCCAACCCTAGAAATAAATTTTAAAAAATTTATAATTTTTTATAAAAAAAACATCATGTTATTTTTGTGGAATTAAAATAAATTGCTCACCTTTTTCCCAAATAAAAAAATGTCAGTGATCCAATTGCTGCGTGTAAGATCGTTGAGTGGGTCGGATCCTTAAACCCAAGAAGAAGAAGAAGAAGAAGAAGAAGAAGCATATGACAATGGTGAACAAAGCTTGGAAGGTAATTCCAAGGCCGCTTCTCGAGACCATCCTCAACAACCATGTCCAGCGTCACCGTGTTTCTCAGCCGCTCATTCTCCATGGTCCTCGCGGCGTCGGCAAAACCACCCTGATCCTCAATCGTAACCCACTCATAAACCCTAATTTCCCATTTCCCGAATTCTCAAAGATTTCAGATTTAATCAGCTACCATCTCGTTTTTTCAGGTCTTATAGGAGAATGGAACAAAGGGCCTCATCTCACGGGCTATGTCGATTTCGCACAGTCGGTGAAGGACCACCATCCCGATCACCACCAGTCATTTCCATGGGCGTCTTGGACTAACTGTGACCCGCCATTGCTGTCCGATTGCAAAATCCAGCTCGAGAGTTGTCTCGAATCTATGAGCCATAAGGCTATCAAGCTCGGGACCATAAGCTCGCACCAAATTTTCGCCACCCTTAACAAATGGCACGGTCTTAACGCCTCACTTCGCCGCATACTCCAGGGATTGAACTCTTCCGTTCCCAATAAGGCCTCCATCTCCGTTCTATGGGAACGGGCGGTTTATGCGCTTTCTGTTCGACAAAATGCCGCTGAGATTGATGGGTTGCTCGAGTTGAAAGGGAAAGACAAGAGCTTGTCCGTGGAAGAGGCTTCATATTACCGGGAGGCCGTTGTAGCCTTGAGATTGGCCAAGGAGGGGATTGGGGTGCATCATGGTTGGGAAGCCAATTCCATCGCGTAGCCTTGAGATTGGCCAAGGAGGTGATTGGGGTGCATCATGGTTGGAAAGCCAATTCCATCGCCCATATGAATCAAACCGGTGGATTTTCCAGAACGTTAGCAAATTCATGCACTGACTGGCCGTTGTTGCTGCTCGAATTGTTGTCACAAGCTGCGGAGATTGGTTACTTCCAGGTAATGGAAGAGATAAGTATAAATATAGTCAGATGACCCTGAGGCTTTTACCCTATCAGTAGGAGATTTTGACTTTCGTATGTGGAAATGATTTTCGACGGTGGTTATGTTTCTCTATAGTATGTGTTGTTGGCTTAGGTCTAGTTATGGTTGTCTTTTTTGGCAGCCTAAGCTGATTATAAACAACATCGAAGTCCTAAAGAATGGTATTCGGACAGATGATTCAACAATCTCTGCACCAATGTATCACGACAGCCTTGTATGGAGAATAATCTCTTTAGGTGTGAATGAGCGCTGTCTTCCCATCGTATTCGTGACTTCAGATAGGTTGGTCCTGCTCTGGTTTTCGCTTTTTGTTTCGAATGTATCGCTTGCCGCTAATTATTTATCTGTAGCATGGCTTTGCATTTAAATTTCTGAGATGCCAATTTAGTTCTTTCTGAACCTGAACGTCATTTTATGTCCTTGGTTTTGGAAAATTTACTATCTATACTGACTTTAGAATGAACTGACATGTGTTATATAACAGCTACTATTCATATCAAGCCTTTGTCGACTTCGGGTTTCCAGACATTTTCATCTCTCGAGAGGTAGAAGCTAGACATCTGTCTCTTACTAAACTATGCCATCTTTGTGTATTTACTCTCACATATAGCAATAGAGAATGTAGAGCTGATGATAATCAACTTGTGCTTTGTTCGAACGTAGTCTCATCTGATCCAAGAGGCTATGCTACCTTGTTTGATACTTTTAAGTGTTCTTTGTATTTTAATTCTGTATCTCGCTTTTGGGTTTTGGCTTGTTTGGTTTGTAGACATTTGGATGGACTCCTCAAGAAGCCAAATTGCACATGGTTCCCGATTACTTCAGTGCTTCAGAGGTGAGAAAGTGCTGTAGGTAACTAGTGTCCGGTTATTTTAGTGAAGCCAACTAATAAAACAAACTGAAAGGTTGAATGATCTTGTGAACCTATTAAACAAGATGGGATATGGCTTAAGTGGTTGGTACATATAATTTGTGGAGAGTTCTAACATATAGTTCGAAACTTCTAAATTGCAGTGGACTGTGATTGCTGATGTTCTTGGGGCCAGTGCTCGGCATCTGTTTGAGCTTTATGCCCTCAAGCAAAGTAATTATTACCAAAGGTAAAGTTATATGTTCCTGTTTATTCTCTCTTTCTTCCATTCTGCAGCATTCCATTCTTTCTCTTTTGGCCTTTCTTGGTTTCATCATCCTCAAGAACTGAAAGGAATGGCAAAAGAAGTTTCTCCTTACATTCAATCCAGTAATATGAACAGAACAACTTAAAGCATTTCACGGTATTCTATGCCTTTGTGTTTCATTAGTTTGATGGGGGAGAAGGCGGGCACATTCGAAGATATTGTGGACGCGTATTTAGCATATTTACAAGTAAGCAAACCGTCGCTGACTAGCATTGCAGTTGCTATTATTACATTTGATACACTTGAACTGCCCTTTGATTTTTTTTTTTTAAAATATCTGCATCTGCGCCTGTTTTCTTGTGTAGGTTGCTGTGGTTGATCCTGCCATGGACAAAGCCTTATTGCTGCTTCAAAGATATGATGCTGACGCGCGGAAAGGAAGAATTCCTGAAGAAAAATTACGCTTTGGTGCTCCGTGGAGGCATCCCCCACGTACTGAGGATTCTACTTTATGCTTGGAATGGGCTAAAATTCAACTGGTGGATTTTGTCCAAGCTCTTGTCAATACCGAATTCGGGGTATCCCGTTTGGTCACTCTTCTAAAACCCTCGTATTCCTCGGAGAATTTTTTCTCGGTTTTTTATAACATATTTACATTGATGATTTTATAGGTAAATTATCTTGCAGACTATAGTCTTGAGATCTTTGAAGATCCTTCTGCAATGGCATTGGTGGAGGTAAACTGCAGATCTTGAATTTACATTGTCTGATTACCATTCTTAGCATACATCTCGATTACAAATCTGTTAGAGAACTCAAAAAGTGGATTCCAAATTCCCGTCATGAATGATACTTGCTTCTAGAGACCCCCATGTTGACAGCAACTTAATGAGAGAAGTTCATGACCTACCTGTTCTTGATTTTGTTTCCAGGTCGGGATATTATATGGTCAGAGAGATCCATCCTTTTTCCGTCCTATATCCAAAGGCATTCAGAGGTGTCTTGTGAGATGGTGAGCAAACTTTTTTTTCCTTTGCCGGGCAAGCGAGTATCTGTCTACTCTTGAAATATTCTTTTTGAAAACCTCAGACCGGTGAGAGTTTTTCATGACAGGCTTGTCCAAGAGAAGATGAAACTGAGTTATCGGAGCTCATTCAAATATCGGTGGCATAGAATCATCCGTGGGCGTTACTACCGCCATTTGATGCTTGGCTACAAAACATAAAACAGTCAGAACACACTCAGGTACACAGCTTTGCCTTAAAATGTTTCAGCCTTGGATCATGTATCTAGGATTATCCCGTAAAATTTCTATCTACGTATATGCTTGAGCTAATTTGTTGTGCATTACAATTTACATCAACACTATTCTTTTTAAAAGAGACATGTTCTTCTTCATTACATCAACTACTTCAAGGAACTTGTCCTTGTAGCTTGTAAAGATCTTGTGTTCTTGCTTCTCAGAATGGTTATCTGGCAGCATTTCAAGGGAGGAACGACGTCAGGTTTCGCCGAGAATTGCAGGTTAAATTTCAGAAGCAGGCGGATGAATCATCGTATCTCTCGTGGCGTATATCCGATATGTTTATTATCTAACGAATAAGAAACAGAGGAGATCTGATCGACAACTTCGTCTTGGAAGATACATGAGAGGGCAAAAGCTTCTGCAGATGAATGGTGAATTAGGAGAGAGTGTATGGATAGGGCAGAGTACTTTGAAAGGAGAAAAAAACAGTGATTTATTAGTTATGTTATTTTCATTTTTATTTTTTGGAGATGGGAACTCTTGTCTATATGATTGATTCAGGACATTCTCTCGTTTTTTCCCCATCAAAAAACGCAATCAAAACGGGCCCCGTCTCAGAAAGCTTCAGAAACTCATGGCTCTTCGGTCGGAAATAGACATCACGACCAACTTCAAAAAACGACACAGCGGTTCGAGGGCATGGAGCAGAGGCAGCAGCAAATGATGTATTGAGGTAAGAACAATGTCCCCTGGAAGTTCAGATGCTTTTTTACCCGCTGTTTTTGGGAAACTGCATAAGATTCTGATGAAAATTCCCATCAAGGCATGTTAAAATCAAAGGTGAGAGAGTCTGCGTTCATCCATCTCATTTGTTACAAGAACCAATCTGATACACTGTTTGTATCCATCTGCAACATGTACAGGATCCAATGGAAGCGGAGGCTAGAATTCGGCTTCTCCTGATGGACAGTTAGTGAAATATCAACCTCCAATGCACGAGCAAGACCGAGAAGAAGCAAAATGGATGGGACAGAGCCAAACGTATGGACAAGCTGACCGAACAGATGGGTCTTCTCTTGCCTGAGATCAAAGACCTACCGAGGTAACTGGTGCCCTCTATGGAGTCTGTTTTTCGAGTTTTCAGTCAAACCCTAAATTTACAGCATTCCTCCTCATTGGACTTCTGATTGGGTCTAATTGTTTTGTAACAGAGCTTTATTTTATTTTATGTTGTCATTCAGGCAAGAGCCATGATCCTTGGGTGTTTTGAGGTAAAAACACTGCTGCCCCTGGCACTTCAATCCACTCTGAAGCATGATTTCAGACGCCTTTTCATGACGAACCATTCCCCTCTTGTTGGAAAGTTGCATAAGATTCTGATGAAAATGTTCGTCAAGGCTTGGTAAAAAAATCAAAGGTGAGAGAGTCTGTGTTTGTGTCTCGTCAGAATCTTTGATCTCGCTTCCTCGACGTCCGAAAGAAATCAATCTGAGTTACGTTTATTGGCGACTGGAAATCAAGGCCATCATTAGCTGTTTCGGTTTCCCTAACAAGCCCTGTATAATGTGTTTTTGTAGCTTTCGCAGACGGGAAAAAGGAAAAAAGGACTAAACTTTCTCAAGCGAGGATGAAGAAAAAGGACTGTCGTCGTCTTGGTCTGGCCGGATGGTGTTCAGGGCACAGAGGGTTTCGGTTTTCCGGTGGCCATTGCCGATGATGCCCTGAGAATTGTTGGCAGATAAATGCTTGCTCTTCTTGACAATCGTGGCGTATAGAACTGAGTTGTGGAATTACATGAAGAGATGCCATGAGAATCAAAAGTGGTCATTTAGGTAGCTGAGCCAATCCTGTGTTCTTTGCAGCCTCATCTTGTTTATGCAGATACCCACCTGATTCGAACACCATAACAATTCACGAGTAATAATAAGTAGATGACAGTTCGGGTAGAAATATGCTTCTGAAAAAGTGAGAACTCACAAAGCGAAGCCTCGTCACGGTCACGCTCATTTTAGACACATATTGTCCTTTTTAAAAAATATCTCAGAAGAGCTGTACTATGCCATAATATTCGTGATCACATCATCATCATCATCATCCAATTACCATCACCACAGAATATATTACCAAACATCAAGTAATCCTAGAGTGAACCATTCAGCAAACAAGAAAAAGTCTTGAATCCAGCCCAATCCTATTCTTGATCCTCTCTTAACAACATGGCTCCACACTCAACAATTCGTAATAGATGCCGAAGCTTAATACTCAAGTCAAAGATCTAGTTTCACCAGAGCCGAAATCGTCAAGCACAATAGATACCATTTAACGACCAAGTACATGAACCATGTTTGACAGTGAGGAGAACCGTGTTCTGCGGCATAAACCAACATTACAAGAAAGGAGTCGGAGCAAAATATCAGGGTACTAACCTCTTCTGGATATAAGATTGATACGTGAACGAGGACCTTCGAATATCCAGTTGTCATCGTCCAAAGACTTAACCTGCCTGTCTAGTTCAGCCATTAAATCGGCCTTCAATACTGCATCACGACAGCAGAAGAATCGTTACGTTAATCGAAAAAGATGGAAAATATTCTCAGGCGAGCACATACATGCAGTGATCAGAAGTAAGCGATCCCAGTAGATTCCAGTAAAGGAGCTAATAACAGGAGAATCATCACCAAGACACCACGATTACCTCGATCCAAAATGAATTTCTTAGGTATCAACTCATACTATGCCATAAACCACAACGATAACATTCAATCACTGAATAAGAAGCGCAGTGTTCACTCCCATCTCAATAAAACAGCCAGAGAAATAAACCTAAAACCTAGAATCCAGACAGCGGTTGTCGAATCAAACAATACGCTACTTCAAAACACCTGATCCCGATTATGCAATGATCGCGAGGAATCGGAATCCTTAAACCATTGAGAAACCCTAAAATCGCAAAAGCTCAAGAAAAGAGAGGGAAAAGGAGAGAGACCGCGCATGGCTTCGTCCTTGCGCTCCTGAATAGAAGCGATGTCAGGCGGAAAATGGAATTCTTCCAAACCGGCGGCGGCGCCACTGCTTCCGCCGCCTCCAGCGACGGCGGTCGTCGATACCGACGAATGAGCGGGAGACAAACTGTTCATCAGGAAAGCTCCAAAACGACGTTTACCCGGGATCTCGGTGCCTTCTCTTGAGTTCGAGTTGGTGATCAGAAAGGTCAAAGGCCAAATTTCTAAACAGGCCCATGAGAATTTGAAGAGTGCCGTCCATGAATAAACAGCCCAAACATTCTAAATAGAAGGATCAAGATGGATTCCATGGGCCTTTACTAAGTCCATTTCGGCCCCTATATTCTAAATAGGCCCAATACAAATTCAAGAAGGCCCAATAACTCATAGCGTTAAATGCCGACGCGCGCCCCCAGAGCGTCATTTCACGCTCCAAAAGATTATAT
>NW_010968045.1:650643-664711 GCF_000463585.1 Tarenaya hassleriana | reverse complement strand
GTCGTTTCACGCTCCAAAAGATTATATAAACTCGTTGTCTTTCTTTGGAACTGAGATTCGCGCCGTTGAACTCTCGGAGCTTTGTTTTGGAACAGAGGGTTCGGTGTCAGGCTGCGACTACGATGATTACAATGAGGAGAATGATGCCGAATATCACCATGAGCAAGCATGTCTGCATACAGTGGATATCACCATGAGCAAGCATGTTCTGTGTCTTGGAGGCTTTAACGAGATGGGTCTTCCCCTGATCTGTTGTTGAACGTGCATTATCGATGTGGGTGCCGACATCATCTGCCATAAAAATCAGTAGATGTAGTTAGATATGAATGTATTTTTCGAGTATCGGAACAGGGTTTCTAGGTTTTCTCTCTCGGGTTTCAGAGGAGATGCCTTTGGTCATGAACCAGCACGGCAAGATCTTTAAAGATTTCGTTTAACCTCCCCGATTTGCTGCTGAACTTCTTGTGTTCTTTGCTCTCGTTCCTCTATCGCCGCCTCGTTGAAGGAGATCTCGTTGTCAAGAAGCAAAACTTCTTGCCTTCAACCAAAGCATATAGTCACAATGTTCTCCTCATAACATTCGGCTCCGATGTCGGATTGAAGTGGTCTTGATGAACACACGTTAGCTATCGAAACGGTATTTCCAATGATGTACACACGTAATTTGGACTTGTACTGAGAACGTTACGTGGCTCGCAACGGTTCGCTCTTACACAGTTCGTGGTCAAAACATAGACTCATAGTATTTTCGTCATAACTTTCGGCTCTGATTTCGGATTGGAGTAATCTTTGTGTCAATGTGTAGCTATGAAAAAAGGCTTTCGAATGGTATATAGTACGCATGATTTTGGACCTTTATTGTGAAAGTTATGGAGCTCGTAACGTCGGAATCTTGCATGCTTTTCCTCTTTGACATTTTGGTGTTCGAAATGTTTCCGGATTGGTTCCGAATCATATCTTTTCCTCAGAAATTGTTCCATTTTCATCCAAAACTATAATTCTCCTGCAAAATATTAAAAAAACATCGACTTCGATGTAAAACTATACAAAAGAACTAGTACGAAATACGATATATATATATATATCCTATATTTTTCGGATTTTTGACCAATCTTACTAAATATATTCTCTAAACTCAAATACCGAATAATGAGAATACTGCCCCAAAAAAAAATTCATCTTCAGTTACAGAAAACACCCAACAAATCCATCTTTTGCAACTTTTCACACCAAATACAAATCACTCAAAAAAAAAAAAAAAAAACAAATCCCCAAACCCCAAAACAATATCAGTTTTTTTTTTTCCCTTCTGAGTAGATACAAATTACAATACAGCAAATATCACAAAAAATTTAAAGGAAAAGATGTAAAGATCTCAGGCGGGAACCTCATCGTCTTCCTCCTCCTCGTACTCGTCCTCGTCGTCGGCCGTAGCGTCCTGGTACTGCTGATACTCCGCCACCAGATCGTTCATATTACTCTCGGCCTCCGTAAACTCCATCTCGTCCATCCCCTCGCCCGTGTACCAATGCAGGAACGCCTTCCTCCTGAACATGGCTGTGAACTGCTCGCTCACCCGCCTGAACATCTCCTGTATCGACGTCGAGTTCCCGACGAATGTCGACGCCATTCTCAGCCCCGTCGGCGGGATATCGCACACGCTGGATTTCACGTTGTTCGGGATCCACTCCACAAAGTAGGACGAGTTCTTGTTCTGCACGTTGATCATCTGCTCGTCCACCTCTTTCGTGCTCATCTTCCCCCGGAACACTGCCGAGGCCGTGAGGTACCGCCCGTGCCGCGGGTCGGCTGCGCACATCATGTTCTTGGCGTCCCACATTTGTTGGGTCAGTTCGGGGACGGTCAAGGCTCGGTACTGCTGTGAGCCACGGGATGTGAGAGGGGCGAACCCCACCATGAAGAAGTGGAGACGTGGGAACGGGATTAGGTTGACCGCTAGCTTCCGGAGGTCGGAGTTGAGTTGTCCCGGGAAACGGAGACAGCATGTGACTCCGCTCATCGTGACGGAGATGAGATGGTTCAGATCTCCGACTGTAACGGACCAAACCATTACATCCACATATCATCAGATAAAAAGACAAGACACCGATGAAGAAGTAAAGCTTTTTCGGTTACTCAAAACACTAGAAGATGTGTGACAAAATACACTGAGTGTGTGATGTGAGCTATTGGTATTATGAAACATTAACCACCTTTGTCTTAATGTAAGGAATGAGGACATTGAAGAAGATAAGGTGACAAGGACATAAGACCAAACCCAGCAAATCATAGTTTAACTGAACTGAAAGACTAACTAGATTACTTTAAAGGACGATAAGACAAGACAACGATGTCATAAATTGAAAGGAAAGATAAACACCCTGGCTTCAACTATCAATGTAATAAGGAGAGACAAGTCACTTACAGGTAGGAGTGGCTAGTTTCAGCGTGCGGAAACAGATGTCGTAGAGAGCTTCGTTGTCCAAAACCATGCATTCGTCGGCATTTTCGACCAGCTGGTGAACAGATAGAGTGGCATTGTAGGGCTCGACGACCGTATCAGAGACCTTGGGAGATGGAAAAACCGAGAAAGTGAGCATCATCCGATCTGGGTACTCCTCTCTGATCTTGGAGATGAGAAGTGTTCCCATTCCAGAGCCAGTCCCTCCTCCCAAGGAGTGGCAGACTTGAAATCCTGTTCGAACAAAATGAACAATATCTGAATCTCGGGCACAGAGACATGAAGTTCCATAAACCAGGGGAGAAACTCTCAGATCAAATGCATCAACATGATTAAGTGCAGAATATCTCTTAGATCCACTAGGAACAATAGACAGATAACTTGAAGGCATTCATCGCATAATCCTGTAAGGATTGATCAGACAACTACTATGAGACATTAGAAACAGGAATCATAGAACATGACCCAAGTTCTGGTGTCTGAAAATATAAACAATCACTTTCAGATACAGAAACACTGAGAGACAATTCCAGGATTATAGATTCGAACCCACACAAGGAACGTGACAATCAAACGCGACATCAAAGAGAAGTATGCAACATGAAGTAATAATAGATGACATGACAAAACTCAAAACCCTAAATCCGACAAAAAGAAGCAGATAATTGGGGAAACAGTCGTCTTACCCTGCAAGCAGTCGCAATTCTCGGCTTCCTTCCTGACAACATCGAGCACCGAATCGATCAACTCTGCTCCCTCCGTGTAATGTCCCTTAGCCCAGTTGTTGCCGGCGCCGGACTGACCGAAGACGAAGTTGTCCGGTCGGAAGATCTGTCCGAAGGGACCAGATCTGACGGAATCCATGGTCCCAGGCTCCAGATCCATGAGAACGGAGCGTGGGACATACCTTCCGCCGCTAGCCTCGTTGTAATAAACGTTGATTCTCTCGAGCTGGAGATCGGAATCGCCACAGTACCTACCGGTAGGGTCAATACCGTGCTCGTCGCAGATCACCTCCCAGAACTTGGCGCCAATCTGGTTCCCGCATTGACCGCCTTGGATGTGAAGGATTTCTCTCATCTTCTCGGGAAAATGGGGAAACCTGATCGGCTCGAGTCGAGAGAGAGCGCGAGAAAATCCGCTGGGCTTTTCGAGGCGACGAGGTAGAGAGGGAGACAAGGGTTCGTGTTTGTATGTAAGAGAAAAATGGAAGGATAAGATTGAATGTCGGACCCTATTTATATATAATACAAAAATAAACTCCCACATCTCGAGGGGTATATTTGGAAAATTATATTTTTATTTAATTTTATAATATCTTTTTATTTTTGTTCTTCTGTCTTGGAATTAGCTGTCACGACTGTTCTCCAAAGGATAAGGTTACTATGTATATATATATATATATATATATATATCATGTGCGTGTGTATGTTATCATTTTTAGTTATGCATTATTTATTACGATTTGATTGCATTTTATATATTTAAATTAAATAATCTTCTAAATATAGGTGGTTTTAAACCAGTATTTATAAATGTACACGTGTTTAATTATTAAGAAAATGGCTTTTTTTTTTAAATGCGATCAATATTAAAGAGGTATAAAAGTGTTATATCCTTTTTAAATAATTAAATAATTATGAAAGTATTGTGATTAGTGGTTCTAAGTAAGGGTGTTCACTTTGACACTGGCCATTAGTTAGGTGATTTATCCCAAATCATGATTGAAACACGGATTCCCTCGAACAACACAATCATTCATCATCATCATCATCATCATCATCATCATCATCATCATCATCATCATCATCATCATCATCATCATCATCATCATCATCATCATCATCATCATCATCATCATCATCATCATCATCATCATCATCATCATCATCATCATCATCATCTCAACAACCATTTTTAATTGATTTTGAACTGTATTATAAACTCGCTCGTTTCAAAATATTTGTCGTTTTAAATTATTTCACATGTATCATTCTATATTTTCAATACTTTTTTTACAATAATTTCTAATTTTATCCCTTCTAAATTTCAAGAAATTATTAATGATAATATTGTTTTTATCATCAATAAAAATATTAAATAAAGGTGTATATGATTTTTTTTCAATATGATTTTTTTTCTTTTTAAAAAAAATGTGAAATAACTTATAACTACGGGTTTTCTTGTTATTTATTTGCATAACAAATGATAGAAAGAAGTATCAAAATTAATTACCAATTATTAATGACAGCTTTCTCGCAATCGTGTGTATATAGGGAAATGATTACATGAACTAACCTTACATGATAGATTCATAATCCGGTAATAGAAACTTCTATATATAATGTTAGACAAAAAATATATATATGGAATAATGTTTTATGAAATATTAACTTTTTTGGATTTATACCACATGAATTATGTATGAAAATAACATTTGTCAAGATAGTTTTTGTCTTAAAAATTTTAAATCTGCGTAAGCCATATTATATGGATAATTATTCAAAATGGTTTTTGTCAAAATAGTTCTTACAACATTTAAATTTATAAAAAATTGAGGTCTGTCACGAATTCGAATCTCAGATTCGGTGTGAAATTTATATTCTAAATCAAATAATTTATCTCAGTTTACCCAACAGTTGGTGACTCAATGGTTAAGAACTAAAAAATCATCCTCAAAATCCTGAGTTTGATTCCACTTACGGAAAGGATGTAATTTTTGAACTAAAATGGTTCATATACAAAAAGTGGTCCCGGACGTAGATGTAGTCAGACTGAATGCACGGAGAATCATGATGTTTATAAGAAAAAAACTTATCTCAACTTTAAAATTAGTACAAGAGATTCCATTATAAAAAAAATAGAAAAATAGATATTACATGAATAGAGTATTTGGCCGCCAAATTTAAATTTAACTTTTTTTCTAATATAAATAGCTTAATTTTATTCTTCATAAAAATCGGACAAGCTGGCAGCCGTTAGTTTTGAACCGCGGTTCTGATTCTCCGAGATCTTTGGTCTTGTCCTGAAATCAACGGTCCTGATTCATCTCTCTCCTCCCTCCCCTCTCTCTCTCTCTCTCCTTTCAATAAACCCAACACGAGGCTACTAAGGCGCAAAACCAGCGAGAATTCGAAGAAGAACAAGAACGGAAGTATCTCGGCGGTGTTTCCGGCGACGCCTCGTCGGTGCCTCGCTGATCCCTCAGTTTTCGGTCAGGTTTGTGTTTGTTTTTTTTTTTTTTTTTTTGCAATGTGTTGTCGTCTTCTTGCTCGCTTCTGTTTCGTTGGAACATTGTGATTTCTGATGCGGTTTCGGTGTTCGAATCTGAAAATTTTCTCGGACGCATTTGAGAATGCGCGCGCGGTGGAATAATCGAGCCGTTGATTTCGACGTCGCGAATGTCTCTTTGGTGTTTAGGTTAAGGCATTACAAGAATCTGAGATCGCATGCTCATGAATTCTGCATTGCGATTACAGTTAATTAGGGTTCATCAATATTTCAATTTGTGGCGATTTTTCGATAGCGCTAGCATGGTTTACCATTGTGTTAATCATAATCCGTGACTGATTCGTTTCCATGTCATTGATGTTATGCGTTTGGTGGGTCCTTGAAATCAAGAGACCCTTGTCTTCTTTTCGGATTGAAAAAACACGACATGAAGTTGAGTTGTGTCTTTTTGTTGTGCGTCTCGTCTGGGTTGTAACTATTGCTTGCTTCTGCGCTGGAATCCGAGAATTTGTTGTTGGTTTTTGGTGGTGGGACATGTTCAGTTCAAGGAGGAACACTTGGACAAGAAACCGACATCTTAACTGTCGTATCAAACGGAGATTGAAGTAGTGAAAGCATAAGATACAGGTTTCTGATACCATGAATGGATTTGGAAGGGGGAACTGGGATCAGATTAGTTCTTTGTTTTGTTTGTCTGCATATGATGCTTGTTTGTCTGTCCAACCATGGATTCTTCTTCATTGCAGCATCTCTGTCTCGTTTTTTTCTTTTTTGGACAGCTCGGTGAAGGTCTTGCAAATGGGTGGCCATGGCTTCACTGTTGATCTGAACAAACCCCTTGTCTTTCAGGTATTATTACACAATCTCCTCCCATTATTGTCTGCCGACCATGATGATACCTCTCAGACAAATCCCTTGTGTTTTTGTTTTGTTGGTTGGTGTTCCTTAATTATGATGATGATTCTTCAGGTTGGCCATCTTGGAGATGTGTACGAGGAATGGGTCCATCAACCTATCGTGACAAAAGAAGGCCCTCGGTTTTTCCATAACGACTTTTGCGAGGTATTACATTTGAAGTTTTAACCGAAAAGGCGAACCATTTGATCGAAATTCTCATCCGATTCTTGCAATGGAACAGTTCTTGACTCGGACAGTTTGGTGGGCGGTCCCTGTAATATGGCTACCAGTTGTGTTCTGGTCCATGTTCACATCCATGAAGATGGGACATACAGTTGCAGAGATCGCTGCAATGGCGGCATTCGGCATATTTATATGGACATTCATGGAATACACTCTCCATCGATTCCTTTTCCACGTGAAGACAAAGAGTTACTGGTTTGTCTCTCTCTCCCTGGCCATCTCTTACGGACAACTTTCCTGTCCGGATACTAAAGTTTCCGCCGTTTTTCAGGGGGAACACGGCACATTATCTGATTCATGGATGCCATCACAAACACCCAATGGACCGTCTTCGCCTTGTTTTCCCTCCCGCCGCCACAGCCATTTTATGCATTCCGGTATATATCATATCCTTCCGCACATTTGATTATTTATCTTACACATGCCTTTCCCCGTTCTGGTTTCCGTTAGGGTTTGATTTTGGTTATATCCTTCGGTTTCAAAGAAACTGTAACCGTTTGGTTTTATATTGAATTCGGTTTAGTTTCGGTTCGATTTCAATTCGTATTTGGTTTTTATTGATAAAAATTATTCATTTTCCAAAGAAATTTGCGATCTTTCGGTAATTTTTTTTTTCGTTTTTCGGTCTCAGATCGGTTATATTTTGATTTAGTTATTTCGGTTTTGATTTTTGTGTATAAAAATATTCATTTTTAAAAGAAAATTTCGTTTTTAAATTTTTTATTGGGTTCGGGTTGATTTTAGGAAAAAATTATAACCACTCGGTTTTCATATCGATTTGGATACGATTATGTGTTATCCGGGTCAAATCGGTTTGGTTGTTAACCGAATTCGATTTGTCTCAGTTCTGGAACACAGTGAAGCTCTTCGCAACACCTTCAACGACTCCGGGATTGTTCGGAGGCGGCTTGCTCGGATACGTCATGTATGACGTCACTCATTACTACTTGCACCATGCCCAACCAAACACACACGTAACCAAGAATCTCAAGGTAATTAAAAACAAAACAAATTTTTTTAAATAAAAATAAATGTTTTTTTTTTTGTGGATAATGTGAAAGAAACATATGATTGGAAAATGCTGCAGAAATACCATTTGAATCACCACTTTAGGATCCAGGACAAGGGGTTCGGAATAACATCCTCGTTTTGGGACATTGTCTTTGGTACACTTCCGGGGTCCAAGGCCTCGAACAAAAAAAACAAAGCAGTGTTGAGGTAAAATATAATATTCAGTGAAAACCCAAAAATATATATATATATATATAATATTCAGTATTTAATATAAAATTAGATTGTTACGCTATTGTTTAGAAAAAAATTATTTATTATTAGGACAGTGAGATCCGTCTCAACTCTCAAGGTGTATATGTGAATCCCCTTGCTTTTCTTTTTTCACAAACCAAAGATATATTGTATATCCAAATAATTTATGTACCCATTTGGAATCCTATGAATCCGGCAAATATATTTGAATTCGATAATTATAAATTAAAGAGGACTACCCGAACCGTATTGGTCAAATGTTGACCGAGAGAGTCTCCATAGTTGAGAAGGGTAGAAGTATCTTTGTTCGGGACATTATCAAATATACCCTCCATTTGCTATTTTGACTTCAAGACATATCATTTTTCAACTATGATTCTGTGATCTATGTGATCCGAAATATAATTTTGATCACATTGGTCATAACGTTAAATTTATGACGATCAGACCCATTCATTATATTCATTCATTATATTCATACCTTATATATCTCACTAATCATTTGATAAAAATATTAAAAATTTAATGTTATGGTCAATGTGATCAAAATTATGTTTCAGAGCACATGGATCACAGAGTCATAGTTGAAAAAAGATATGTCTTGAAATTAAAATAACAAATGAAGGGTATTTGTGATATAATGTCTCTTTGTTCCATATCTCATATTCGAATAGTGGGGAGAAATTATGCAATTTTAATTATATTTCTAAACTTTGAAAGATATAGATGCACCGAAAGATTAGAGAACTTTGAGTTAATAAAAGGAAAGATATAGTAAATTTTAAGATAAGGATATTTTGTAACTTAAAAAATGAAAAAAAAATGTAAAAGCTATAAACGATTTTGTAATTCTATAAATATAAATAATATTTTTGTAATTATATATATATATATATATATATATATATATTATTCAATGAAATTAAGATGCATCTTTGTCATTTCCTTCTCTCTCCCCTTTTACCGCATTGGTTTTTTTTTTCCCAAACGAAATCACACAAAATGAAGAGCCTAAAAAGACAAGCCAGAAAAAAAAATGTTATTCCGTCCGTTAGATTTAGATTCCGACAACAGCAACAACAATGAAATTCGTACTTAAATTCAACCAGAGATGGATGTCGGAATACTCTGTTCATGTCTGAAGAAGTTGTACGGATCGACCTCCGCCTTCACCTTCACCAACCTCTCGAAATTCCCCTTGAAGTATTTTCTCCCCCACTCTCTTCCTCCTCCGTTGTTCGTCCCCAACTCCAAATCTCTGTAATTCACGTACGCGCATCTAGGGTTCTTCGATACATACGCACCCATGTACCCATACATATCCCTCATCCACGCCATGTGCTTCTCTTTCACCCCCTCCCCTCCCTCCCGCCACGACGTCAGCCACTGGATCATGAACAGAGTGCCCTTCCTGTGCGGGAACGGCGTCTCGTCCTCGGGGATCCTCGCCATCATCCCCCCGTAAGGGTTCCATATCGTCAACGGCGAATCCTCTTCCATGAACTTTTTCCATAGCCCTTCCAAGCCGTGGACCGGTATCGGCTCTCTCACAAAGTCTGACTTGGCCTTGAAGTAATTCTTGAACAGCGATTTCCCGGCCAGGAGGGCCTCGGCCGGGGTGCCGCTCGGGAAACCGGCAATGTACATTACCGATTTGATCCAACTGGTTTCGATACAGTCTTTCCTCGTCAGCCCTAATTCGGGGAAACCCCTCTGCATCACCTGATAGTAAGAACAACAGCGTTGGGGTTGCAACTGTTACTTTCAAAGGTTTAGGGCTTAATTCGTGAATACCAGAAAGATAAACTAGGCAGCAAGGATAATTCCAATACGAGCCCTCAATTCTTCACAAATTACAAATCGACCCCACCATTTCAAAAAGATACCTGCAACAGCCGATTCGCCTCGCCGAGGAACTGACCCTGGTACGAAGTCGACACCGTCCTCTCGCTTCCCTTGGGACTCTTCTTCGCTGTCTGAATAATCACACGAATGAACAGATCGTCGTCAAGCTTGTCGGCGGCCTGTTGCCATCTGTACAAAACCCTAGTTCCGTCTTGTTCGAGCGTCTTCGTGACGGTGAACACGGTCACCGTCTCCGGCACCGGAACAAGCTTGATCTTCCATGCGAGGATCACGCCGAAGCTTCCGCCGCCTCCGCCGCGTAATGCCCAGAAGAGATCCTCTCCCATGGCGGCGCGATTCAGGATTTTTCCGTCGGCGGCGACGATTCTGGCGTCGAGGACGTTGTCGGCTCCGAGTCCGTACTTTCGCATCATCGATCCGTACGCTCCGCCGGTGATGTGGCCGCCAACTCCGAGGCTCGTGCACAGTCCCGCCGGAAAACCATGGATTCTGCTTTTCTCTTGGATCCTATGAAAAAAAACGGGTTTATTTACTTAACCGGCTTATATAACCGGAGCTAAATCCATACCGGTTCGGTTTAGTTCCGCTTGGTTTTTTAACGGTACGGTTATCGATTTACCATTTTTTTGGACCTAATGGGTACTGTCTGGTCATCGATATACCATTTTTTATGAAACCGAAACCGGCAAAATACCGAGGATTAACCGGCTTTTCGATAAGGACCTAATATTTTTATTTCAATTAATATGGGAAATATAAAAAATGTTTTAAAAAAAATGTTACTTGATGCTCTGTCTTGGCTTATCATTAAACTTTTATCATGGAAATCCACTTGAGAACTAAATAGTGTAATTGTATTCGGAATTAATTTAATTTAAAATTAGTTGAATATCATTTTAAAAATGATATAAAAATAATAAAAAATCAAATATAAATTGAACAAAAATATAAAAATTAATGAAACCATATATATAAGTTGAAATAGCTAAACCCACCTATGTTTATAACCTTTTTTCATGTGTTATTTATTTATTTTTCTCCATCATTTTATACCAAAAATAATTAAATTAATCATGTAGAGAGGCATACCGATAATAGAGCTCGCCCACAGTAGCCCCGGCGTGAACCCACGCGCTGTTACTGTCCACGTCAACATCGACCTGTCGGAGCTTGCACAAATCCACGATCACAAACGGCGTTTTCATCTCCGATACATACGACACTCCCTCGTAATCGTGACCGCCGCTGCGAACGCGCAAATTCAAACGCAACTTCTTGCCGCACAAAACCGCGGCCTGAACGTGCGTTTCGTACAGCGGCTCGAATATGAACTCCGGTTTTGGACTTGACGCTGTCAAGTAACGGAGGTTCTGCGCCGTCGACTCCAGCACCTGTTTGTACAGCGTCGCGTTTACATCGCGCGCGAACAACGCTGACGAAATCGGGAACGCGATATCTGCGTTTTCGACCAAACACATCACGAAGTCTTGTCGAAGTGTTGCGGACGTCGGCGAGGCTGAGAACGCAAACGTGATTGTAAGGAGAAGCGCGATAGCGGTTGGGGTTCGAACCGCTAACGCCATTGTTTTTTGTAAAGATGTTTTTTTGTGTTTTTTTTTTTTCATGTCTGTGTGTATGTTTATATAGAGGGCATTTGGATGGGGTGTATGTAAAGTTGATGTAATGATTACATCACGGCTTATATATAATAATAATAATTATTATTATTATTTTGTCAAATAATAATAATAATAATAATAATAATAATAATGAGGGATAAAATATTATAATTGATGACTGTTAATTAATTAATTAAAATATCAAAGTTTTGTGGGAGTTTATCCTGAAAAAAGTTGTGCCAATAATAATCAACAAGTGGCAAGAGATTCTCTTACGTATTCATTGTAAGAATATATTAAAACAAAAAATATTTTGTGACAAAAATTAAATCCTAACGCAGGTTTTATAATTTTTGAAATCGAATTTTTCATAATATGAAATCCAAATTTTTTCTGTATATATCTTTAAAGGACCTTAAGAACATGGAATGTAAAGATATTTGAAACCAAAATGGAATTCAAAATATCCAATTTAAAAAATGACTATGATAAAGTTTTTCTGCATAGTTTATTTTAAAATGACATGTTTTTTTAACAGATTCTGATTTTCTAAATCATTTTTAGTGTTCTTTTTTTTCCAATAAATATTATTGGGTTTTATTATTTATTATTTATTATTTTTTAATAATTAAAAAAGTAGGTTTATGGAGAAATGTATATAGTTTGAAAGGAGACCATAATTTATGGGTTTGGGACGACAAATGTGGACAATCTCAAAGAAAGTGACACCACTGTCATTGTGTTGTGGTCATTTATTCTATTCTTTTTAAATATTAATTTAATTATTCTTTTTTTATTCTCCATGTGCTAAGATTTACTATGGTTTAATATTATAATCTTAGTAGAGAATATAATTTTATATCACCAATGAATTTATGGCCATATTTTATATCACCAATATAATTTTAATTTTTTATATATATCGCATCTTTCCTCTTTTTGTAATCTAGTAGAAGTTTTTTTTTTGGGATAAACCCAAAAAAAAAACTTTAACTATTCTATTCACATCAAAAAAAAGAGTGTTTTAAAACAATTTATATATTAGATGGTCTTTTTTTCAAAATTAATAATTGATGGTTTTCCGTAATGAATTTTAAATAGAATGAATTTTAAATAGAATGAATTTTTTATATAGATAGAATATTTGAAAGGTTGTTTTTGGATTTGTCCCTTTTTTATATAAAAGTTATACGCTCAAAATGCTTCCTATTTACTAATTTTAATTTCTAGTTACATAGTGAAAACAGTTGTGAATTTGAGACGGTTTCAATGTCAAAGATAATTCTTGTATGTAATAGAAATTAATACCTAATTAAATTATAAAATTTCTATTATATATATGCCAATAATTTTAAATATTGCTAATTTTTATTGTATTTTTTTTTCAAGTTTGAAAATAATGGGAAGTATTTCATCATCCATATCCCTTGAATGGATAGTGAAATGGGTAAATAACCAATGGGTAAGACTATAAATCCCACAATTTTGGGCCAATACTTTGACAATGAGGGCAAAAGCCACTTTGGAAGTCAAACAATTCAACCTTTCAATATTTTTTTTTTCCTTTTCATTTTCCACTCTCTTTTAGCTTTTGGAAATTTTCAAATTTTCAAAATTTTTATTTATCAAAATCCTAAAAATAACTACAATAGAGTTTTGGTATTAGATAAATTAAATCCTAAAAATAATTCTTTAGATTTTTTTTTATCATATGTATATGTATAGTATTATCTAGTAAAAATTTTGAATATATATAATTATGGAATTGAATTATTTAGGTTGCATTTGCTTTTAGTGGCCACCAAAGGAAATATTAGCTAATATTAGTGGTGGTAATGGTGGGCTAATTAGCTTAAAAGCAACAAAGTGACATCAAATCTTAGACCTTGTGGTGGCCCTAAATTACTTGCAAGTTTTCAATTATGTATCCATATAGATATACACCCATTCATACTTTAATATATAATTTTCATATAAATGAAATATACCTAAGATAAAATCCAAGACTAGAAAATCACATTAATGCAGAAAAACAAAATAGTTTGAATTATTTAGGTTTTTTTTTATGTAAATTCTTTAACCTTGAAAATTACCTTTTTAAATTAGCTACAAAATCTTGTAACGATATAATGGAATCTATGGATTTTATGACTACCCATTAGAAATTAGAATACATTAATGTTATTGATATAGCAAAATTAAAATGCATGGGAGATTGATATTCATCAATATTCGTCCATACCATATACATTAAATTAGCTGATGCCAAAACGTCAAATATTCACCAACCGGCACATGATCCACATGCCATCCTTTTGATTAATATGACATCGTGTTTGGACCGTATGAAAGGAATTATACATGTGGAATAACAAAATTTATATATATATATATATATATATATATATATATATATATATATGTGAAACTGAATCTAATGCTTTTGTAATTTAATTCAGTTATGTAATAGACGAGGGATGCGTGA
>NW_010968045.1:624471-649595 GCF_000463585.1 Tarenaya hassleriana | reverse complement strand
TATATATATATATATATATATATATATATATATATATGTGAACCGAATTATTTTCCCTTTGGTCATGTCACAATATTCAACACTAAAGTTTCATCATCAACTTTAAAAAAATATTATCAGTTTTTACATGCAAATGGTGACAGAATTTTATTAGATTTATAACAATTTTCTGCTATAAAAAATGAAATATATACCTATTGTTATTATTATGGATATACATATTTAAACATACGTCATATTGGTATTATTATTATTATTATGCCAATTTTGGTATTCACAAATTAAAAGATTATTTTGATTAAAAGTCAGATAAAAATTATAGATTTTTATTCCACCTAAATAAGGCTCCCTTGTTTATTCTATATTTGTACATGCATGTATGTGAAAGGATATCTCATTAGAAAAAGAGATAGTAACAAAAATATTTATGATTTTAATTTTTTGTAATAAAAATTACTACACATTACATAAACATTACTGTACATATGGATGCTCTTTCTTAATTGTAATGAACTATTGTGTTAAGAACTTAATCATTACATTAAGGAGAGTTAAATGTACTTTCATTCCCCTTTATGTTTTCCTTTTTATAAGTTTTGAAAATCCATATCCATATATATGGCTTAGTCAACATTTTCTCTCTTATTCAAATAATGACATTGAAATTTTTATTTTTTTATTTTTTAAAAATCTATCTAATAATACGTTTGTACTTTAAATCTCTAGAAAAAATTTCCGACATTTTCTATAAAAAAAATATATCTTAACCGTATAATCGAGTCGAATCGAACCGAATAAGACATAACCGTATCCGAACCGAACCCGACATCAAAACCGAACGGTTATGATTTCCTTAAATCCGAAAAACTGAAATCGAAACCGAACCGAATCGAACCGAATAAAAAATAACCAGAAAAACCGAGAGAATAACCGACATTTTCTTTGGAAAATTGAACTTTTTACCAAAACCGAATCAAATCCGAACCGAACCGGAATTTATATAAAAACCGAATGGTTATAGTTTTTCTATAACCGAAATAACCGAACCCGAATATAACCGAACCAAACCCGAACCGAAACCCGAATGGACCATCCATACGGAATAGTGTACCTAATTTCTCGAAGAAAACATCCCAACAAGTCAAACTTAGACTAATCCGAAGATTGTATGTATTTTGATTTTTTAAACAACTGAAATATTTTATGATATATGTATATATATATATATCTAATATGTGTATATATTTATATAAAAATATTAAGCTTGACTTGAAATATATTCATAAAGAAAGAGAATCTTAAAGGCATCAATTACTATTTTGTAAAGCAGTGTCTTCCCAACGGCTGTTATGTCTGGTTGACTTACCCTCTTAATTTCCATAGCTTATATATATATTATTTTGAAAACTTATGTCAATATTCATTAAATAAATATATTTATTTTTGTTTATATTATATGTTTCAAACATCAAAAACATTATTTCAAGCTGTGAAAATGCTTCTTTTTTTTCATGTTTTTTAAAAATATACTTGCAAGATGGAATGCTGGTTCAATTTAGTACAATTTCCAAATGATGATTCTATAAATATGTATTATATATATACACACACATATACATACGGACCACTTTCTTAGACATATATTTTTCAGGGATAATAATATTTTTAACTAAGGGTGTAGGTTTTGATATTCAGTTCTCGTCATTCGGTTCTATAAAAATATATACTAAACAGTTATTATCTTATATTTGATTCGGTTCAATACGAGTATTATTAAGAAATATATATATTTTCTTACAATTTTTTTTTAAAATTTGGTTCGGTTCAATTCGATTATAAAAAAAATAATTAACGTAAAATATTACCGTTCGATATTTTTAGATGATTCGATTCGAAAATGACGAGTTTTTCGGTACGAATGGATTTCGAAAAACCGTACCAAAATGGCCGCCCGTATTTAATAACATGAAAAAACCCAATAGAGTCAGAGCCCACAAATAAAAGGCCTGAAAATTAAGTTTATTGTATGATATATATATATATATATGTGTATATATATATATATATATAATTTTAGAAACATGCATCAAGAGAGTTTGGGTTTCTATATGTATATGTATAACCAAATTCAAAATATATCTACCGAGGCAAAGTCGGTATACTCTGCTCGTTTCTGAAGAAATTCCCCGGATCCACTTCGGTTTTCACTCGTACCAACCGGTCGAAATTCTCTCCGAAATACATTTTCCCGTAAATTTCTCCCTCCCGATAACTATCATTCCCGTGATTATTAACCCCGATATCGATATCCCTATAGTTAAAATACGCGCTCCTCGGGTTTTTCGACACGAACGGCGTCATATACTCGTGAACCGATCGGCAATATCTCAAGAACCGACGTTCGGGTTCGGTCCCTGGCTCGTTCCATGTCGTAGAATGCTGAATCTTGTATAGCTTTTGCCTGTGCGGGAATGGAGTTTCCGTCGTTGATGTCTCGTTCATTTTCCCTCCGTACGGATTCAAAACCAAACCGGTTCTTTCTACCGTCTTCAATTTCTGGAATAACCGGTATAATTCGGTTTTTGTCATCTCGGTTTCCATGTAATCCGATTTTCTCTTGAGATATTTCGCTGAACCGGGTTCTCTATCGAGAAGAATTTCCGGTTTAGCGGTTTTCACGTCTTTGTGGTTATCCCACCATAAAACCGATTGGATCCACGTCATCTCCGTACAATTCTCGTGCTTTAAACCGAGTTCGGGGAATTCCTTTGTGAGCAACGAAACGACGTCGTTTGCATTTCCCAAGAACAATCCTCTTACGCTAACTTGCACCGTCTGTGTCTTATTCTCCGTCACCGACGCTAACAGTAGCCTCATAAAGAGACGCGTGTCAGTCCTTGGCGCCACGAATTGCCATTTATAGGCCATGTTGAGGGCATTTTCGTCATTGGACGCTACGACCCTGAAGACGGTTACGGTCCTCGGCACCGTCACGAGCTTTATTTTGAACGCCAGGACGACGGCGAAGCTTCCGCCACCGCCGCCGCGGATCGCCCAGAAGAGATCCTCTCCCATCGCTTTCCGGTCGAGGATCCGTCCGTCTACGGAGACGATTCTGGCGTCGACGACGTAATCGACCGTCAATCCGAATCTCCGGATCATGTTCCCGTATCCTCCGCCGGAGATATGACCTCCGATGCCGACGGTGGGACAGACTCCGGCGGGGAAGCCATGGATCTCGCTCTTCTTCCAGATCTGGTAGTATAGCTCTCCGATCGTGGCTCCGGCCTCCACCCAGGCCGATCCACCGTCCTCCGCCGCGTCTACGGTGATATTCCGGAGGTTAGAGAGATCGAGGACGACGAAAGGCGCGGCGGAGGTGTAGGAGAGGCCGTCGTAGTCGTGACCGCCGCTTCGGATCTTCAGCCGGAGATTTAGGGTTCTGGCGCAGACGACGGCGGCCTGGACGTGGGGGTAAACACGTGGCAGGATCAGAACCGTCGGTTTTAGTGACGTAGAGGTATTGAAGCGGGCGTTTCTGATGTAAGCGTTCAGAGCTGGGGCGAAGGAGGAGCTGCCACGTGGCAAAACGACGTCGGAGAGGCTTCCCGCCGATTGTCCCGTGTATTTGGTGAAACACGCGAGAAGAATCTCGTAGGTGGAATCTGTATTATTAGCGGATGAACTTGAAACAAAGATGGAGATGAAAATGAGAACGAAAGTAAATATCTTCATTTTGATTTATTTTTCATTTATTTTTTATTTTCATTTGCTGTCCTTTTATATAGGGATTTTTTATTTTCTTTTTTTTTTGGCTTTTAGGGTAAAAAAAACTTTTAATATTCAATTAATTATTGATTTATGGCAAGTGTCCAAATTCAACACAAAAAGATTGACAAGCACATAAATCTTCCAGTTGAGGAATTATATATTGAATATTTGATGCTATAAAAGCTTGGACATTTAATATGATCATGATAGAAAATTTGGCGTAATTGTTAGTATCCGAGATTCAGATTGGTTTGTTTATGCACTGATCAGAATCTAATATACTAATATACGGTTTTATCTCTATTTTTGTTGCTATCTTTTAGGATTTGTTTCTATTTTTATATATATTTAAATATGTGTATTGGTCGAATATGAAAATGGGTGTCAATTTTGGTCCGAGGTTCAAAATCCACTCCGAAAAATAACGGGTTTCGGGCTGAGATATTTAGGTCCGAAAATTTTGGGGTTTTCGGGTCGGACTCGATTCGGACTGGTCCGAAAAACCCGATAGTTTTTTTTTTAAAAAAAAATCTTAAGAAAAAAAATATATTTACAAAGAAAATTGTGTGGATTGGTCCGTCTCAACCCGCTGTGATCCGAACTCAAGATCTATAGGACCAGGCTTTGGGTTTGGTGATATAAACCCGAAAAAAAATGGGCCGGTCAGAGCTTGAACTCGAAATCCTTGGGCCGAGTGCAGATTTGGGCCGGACCAACCAGAATGACACTCCTAAATATAAATCAATAAGAAGTTTGATTATTCGTAGTTTAATAATAATCATCAAAAAAACTTATTTAAAGAAAAATATCCTCTCGCCAAAAATGTCAATAATTCATTTTTTAAATAAAGTTGAATTTATCGGAATTGATATCAAATCTCACTAAACAGTATATATTAGAATATAAAATCGATTATATTTCATATTCATTTAATATTATTCCTACTTTCCCAAAACAGAAAAGGAAACTATCCTACCTATAATGCGGGTTTGGACCGTGATGGGCGAAGTCGTGGATAGGCCCATAATTGGTCGTAGAACTTTTAAAAAAAATTCCCACATTTTTCCTCGTCGTCAATTTAAATCTTATTTTATTTTTTATTCTATTAAAATTATGTATTTATGATATATAATAATAAAATAATTATAATTTTAAAAAACTAATAAATATACCCCTAAATACAAAATTGACTATATCAAAATCTCACGGGTTAATAATTTTATCCTAATCATATATCACATCATGAACCGCATATAATATTTAATAATAATAAATAATAAAACTATTTTAAAAGTATTAAAAAATTATAATAATATTACTAACAATATATATATATATATATTAATATATATATATATATATATAATACATACACATACTTTAACCAATATATATATATATTATGAAATCGGAAGAAATATTAACGATCTGGATATTAGATCGTTAACTATAAACCGAAAACTATATTTAGGAGAATAGAGAATAAGTTTATTTCTTATTAATCTCTCTCTTGAAAGTGTACAAATGGAGAAACTCAAATGACCTATTTATAGAAATCCCGAAATTATTTTTCACGTATACGGTCGGTGGACTCCACCGTAAATATATTTTATTTATAACAATATACACATACATGCAGACCAAATTGTAAACAAGGCGAGGCTTCATATCTAATATTCAATTAAATATTTGTAATTTATAAGTAAATTCCTATACTAGTACGATTAAAAAAATGGGAAACAACAACAACAAAAAAACTCTTAATCTGTAAAAACATTTGTACCATTTGAGTATATTCAAACATATATATATAGATATTTTTTTAATAAAATAATCACCAATTTCATCACAAAATCTAATCTCATGAACGTGAAATTCCTTCAATTTCAAATCTTATGATAATCTTCCTATCCAAATCGTAGTATAAGAAAATATGTATAGGGACGGGTTTTGACCCATTATATTCATTAATATATTTTTTTAAAAAATGCCTATATATACATCATTTGAGTCAGACGAAATCAATGGCGATCGAATTTGGATGTCGACAGATTAAATCACGTGCTATTGGATTTGTCTCATTTGAATATTCATATATTGGTAATTGCGTACATATTGGGTAACAATTATATGGATAATGCAAGTGGACGCAATATGGTCCACGAACCACAATTATTATTGATATTTCGAAAATCAAACTTCGAAAATATGTGGATATATACATATATATATATATATATCCACGTGCCAAATCTTAAAGTTGAAAAATACAGTAACACCACGGAGCCATTAATCTTGCGGTGGACCGGTTCCTATCATGAACACATGCGTTAATAATTATGTGTTTTGGACTGTTAATCAATTTAAATCGGCCTAAAACGATTTAATTAGGTTCGAATAATTTAGGGTTTAATGCAGAAATAAGGATATGGAGTTTTATATAATGCGTAGAGAATCAAAAGTAATTTATAACATATCTTTTTATGGACCAAAGCATAAAACATTTATGTTTAATTATTCTTAACATTTGTTTAATCAAATTTCTACAAAAGGTAAATTAAAATATTGCCAACGAAAAAACTATGGATGTATAAGGAACCGCAGATCGCGGACCCGCTCATGAGTCGGCCCATATTTTTTCGAGTTGGGTTCAAAATATTCGAGCCCAAAAAAAACCGGGCCAAACGAGTCACGAGTCGGGCTGGCTCGCGGGACAAATTTTTTTATTTTTATTTTAATATTTTTATATATTTTAAAATATTATTATATATAAAATTATATTTTTATTACATATTTAGTTTTTTTAAAAATTTTATTTTTTTATTATATTTTAAATATTTTTTAATATAAAAATTAGTTTTAAATATTTTTAGTATTAAAATTTTATTTTTAAAAATTATATATTTGGTTCGCGAACGGGCTCGTTTGGCTCGCGGGATAAAACGATATGTGTTAGGCTAATATATTTATGACTCGCTAAAAAACGGACCGAGATGGGTTGGTCTAATTTTTTTCATATCGGAACGAGTCAGCTAGGTTGAGTGGCGCCGACCTGTTTTATACCTCTGGAAAAAAATTACCGACCTGTTTTATACCTCTGGAAAAAAATTAAAGATTTTTTTTTAAAAAAAAATCCAAGATCCTTGATACGATATCCAATCACGATGGTTGAATCTATCTCGTCTCCCACAATAATGTTTTTTTTTAATCCATTATCTTTTATCTTCGTTTTCCTTTTTATTATTTTCGTCTTCACCATCATATTATTTTGGGAAAAAAATCTAAAAATTTCTGAACTTGTATTTTAGAGTAATATTAATTCTTAAACTTGTAGAGATGCCTATTAATTCTCAAACTTGCAAAATTGAACACGTTAAATCCTGAACTTGTTAAACGGTTACATATTCGTCCATAGCGTTGTTTGATCAAAAAACGAGTTGACCGATCCGACGTGGCTCGCCACGTCATGCGCCACGTCGGATCGGTCAACTCATTTTTTTGACCAAATAACGTTATGGACGAATATGGAACCGTTTAACAAGTTCAGGATTTAACGTGTTCAATTTTGCAAGTTTGGAAATTAATAGTACAAGTTTAGGAATTAATATTAGTTCAAAATACAAGTTAAGAAATTTTTAAGGTTTTTTCCCTATTATATTTTTGTTTTCCAAAGTTCATCTTTAACATTATATGTGTGGTCAAAGATTCACAAAGGGGAATATATCAAAGGCAACAATAGATAAATAAGAACAAAAAATAAATACAAAGAAAATTTATATAAAAATCCAAAACATGAAAAAACAAGAAAGGACAAAAAATAGATTATAAAAAACGAAAAAAACATAACATATAATAGGAAATTTAAAATCAAACTTTATACAGAAAAAATTTAAAAATTTCCAAGAAGTGTTAATATTTAAAATTCAGAATTATAGAAAAATAAAAATATATATAAATATCCATAGGTTCTGAAACATAACATTTTTTTTCCATCTTAAACTATGAGCGTTAAAATAAATTCAAATAAAAATTAGAGTCCACAAATACAGAGTTGTATATTAATTTAATACAACGCTCACTCCAATTCGAGACCAAATTGAAGAAGTTAAATGCGATTGCGCCACGTAAACAAAGTTGTATTTTAATTTAATACGACGATCCAAAATCTCGTGGTTATTAAAGCCTTAAAGGCAACAATACACGTGGATTCGAGAGAGACCGCAAAATTTTAATACATTTCATTTATCCTCCTATGTAATGACAACACGTGTCACTTTTATAGATTTTTATTACAAAGCTTAGGGACATCCGGTTATCTAAATACAAATAAACCGAACTCAAATTTGTATGATTTAGTTTCGGTTTATTTATAACCTTCCAATCCGAACCGAATATAGAAATAACAAGAAAAAATCGTAATTGGTTTTAGAAAATAAACATTTTTATCGATACAAATTTAGTAAGAACCATACTGATAAACCCAAATAGATATAAATTTTCTAAAACCGAAACAAACCGAACTAAACCGAATATAAAACCGAAATGTCCACCCTTCTCCATCTATATATAGTCCCACTTCACGATCCAATTACTTATTCGAACTATCACACCACACAAAAAAAAAATGGAGAAGTGGTCACGACCAAGATTTAGCATCACCATTATCGTATCCTCTCTGTTCTGCTTCTTCTGCATTTCCATTCCACAAGCCAACTCACAACCTCCATCGCCGGAAAACTTCCTCCGGTGTCTCGACAAACAACCGTCGGATGCCGGCCGACCAAACTCCGCCGCCGCAGTCGTCCCGACGAACTCCACGTTTCCGACAATGCTCCTCAACTACGTCCGAAACCTCCGGTTCGCCTCACCGACCACCCGAAAGCCCGAAGCTATCGTCGCGGCCGAGTCCGAGACCCAGATCAGAGCCGTGATCGCTTGCTGCAAGGCCATGGACCTCGAGCTCAGGATCCGAAGCGGCGGCCATGACTACGAGGGCTTCTCGTACGTGTCGCCCGTCCCCTTCGTCGTCCTCGACATGTACAACTTCAGGCGAATAGACATCGATATGGAGACGGATAGTGCATGGATCCAAGCAGGAGCTACGCTTGGTGAGCTTTACTACAACATCGCCGACAAGAGCGAAGTCCGCGGCTTTCCGGCAGGAGTTTGTCCGAAAGTCGGGGCCGGAGGACATTTCAGCGGCGGAGGATTCGGGAACATGATGAGGAAATACGGTTTATCGGTGGATCATATCGTCGACGCCAAGATCATGGACGCGAACGGGAAGATATATGATCGGAGATCGATGGGCGAAGACGTTTTCTGGGCGATTCGAGGCGGCGGAGGTGGAAGCTATGGCGTCATTCTGGCATGGAAGATAATGCTTGTTCCTGTCCCGGAGAAAGTTACAGTCTTTAAGCTCGAGAAGACGGTCGGAAACGGAGCCGTTGACCTGGTTTGGAAATGGCAGTTCATCGCTCCGAGAATCGACAGAGATTTGTTCATCCGGTTAGAGATTAAACCGGTTAACCGGAATCGAACCGGTGGGAAAACCATCAAGGTCTCGTTCATTGGTATGTTCCTGGGTTTGCCCGATAGGCTCATGAGCATCACGAACCGGAGCTTTCCCGAATTGGGTCTGAAGAAATCGGACTGTATGGTCATGAAATGGGTTCGGTCGGCGCTCTTCTGGGCGAATTATCCGTTAGCCGCACCTTCATCGATTCTCCTGAAACGGGTTTCCACGAACGAATACTATTGGAAGCGGACGTCTGATTTCGTAAACCGGCCGATTTCAAAACCCGGTTTAGTGAACATTTTCAAGAAAATGATCGATCTTTCGCCATTTCCGCGGCGGGTCTGGATGCAATGGAATCCCTACGGAGGTAAAATGAGCGAGATACCGTCGGATTCAACCCCGTTCGTTCATAGAAGCGGTGAAATTTTCATGATCGAGCATTTCATGAATTGGTACGAACCGGGCGAAGGGTTAGCCGAGAAATTCATCGGTATATCGAGGAGGTTCCGGGAGGAGATGGCTCCGTACGTTTCGAAGAATCCGAGAGAGGCGTTCTTCAATTACAGAGACGTCGATATCGGGACGACGATGACGGGCGCGAATTCGAATTCGACGTACGGAGCGGCTAAGGTTTATGGGGTTAAGTATTTCAAAGGGAATTTCGAGAGATTGGTTAAGGTGAAAACCCGGTTCGACCCGGAAAATTTTTTCCGGTCTCAACAGGGGATTCCGGTTCTCTCTTAGCTATGGCCATCGCATGATCATGCACGTTCGGAGATTGTTAATTAAAATCAATAATTTAAGGAATAAAACATTGGAATAACATATTCGAATTTTAATCGGATTTTTATGTTATTTTATTTCTTGCGTTGTACGGTAATTTCTATCAACTGACCACAACCCTTGAATCATTGAATATAATTTTTTTTATTACATTATTGCAAAAACATCCGAATGAATAATAGAGGGAATTTGGTATATATATAGATATATACAACTATCATAAATATTAGGGATGACCGTTTTGATATGGTTTTTCGGAACCAAACCGTACCAAAAAAATATGGTACTATTCGTGAAATTCGTGAAATGAATCGATATTTTTTTTAAAACCGATTTTTTTGGAATCGAAACGAACGAATTGAATATTAAAAAACCCAAAAAATCAATTTGTTTTAAAATCTAATATTTTATTAACAAAATCCGAAATCGAAGCGAATCGAAAGTGAATATAAAAAATAATACATATTTTTTATAGAACCGAAAGATTCGAATCGAATCGAATGATTTTTAAACTGAATCCCAACCGAATATGGATAATATGGTATATTTATCAATCTTTTCTATCCATGCAATCTCTAGGTAGAAATGATTATAATCCAAGAATCTAGGGTCCATATATATATTTCATATATGCCTATGGTGCAATTATTTCAAATAATATAAAAAGTACGAAAACATTATTATAGTGTTTCTATCCATAAATACCAAATATTTGAGATAACGAATTCGAAATCGATTTTTTGGGAATTTAAAATCAAAACACTCTCAAATTTTCAGATATCATGTTCATCTTTGATTCGGATTCTAATTAAAAGGCATAAATAATTCATTAGTCTCCTTTCTTTTATTTTTTAAAAAAGTAGTTATTTGAAGTTTATTACACAACTGTCATAAAATCTATAATAAGGCCACGTGAAGAGACAAGGACGTGACGCATTTGGCATGACCTGTAAAGTCTTTTTGAACATGACCCACGTTGTCTCCATTCCAATAATTCAAAATGGACCATCATTTTATTAAAGTTCTATATATATATATATATATATATATATATATATATATGCATAAAATGCATCAAATTGGACCTACAAATATCTGTTAGTTACAAAAGCTACTCCAAAAATTTATATCGTTGAAAACGCTTCTTTCCCATTCATGGGTATCTATCTTATTAGTTAGAGTCTTATAGAAGGGTAAATATGTAATTTTACATGTGTATTATTAGGTCAAACTATTGTATAAACACCTAATCACGTGATTACTCCAAAATCCATGGGTTTAGTAGTAATATTATTACTCGAAAATTCCATAAAAATACTTCGATTTGTCTAAATATATCAAATAAATATCCCGATTTACAAATTATCAAAGAAATACCCAAATTTGTTCAATTTGTGTAAAAGAAATAACCGAAAAAAATCAACAATTTCTTTTGAAAAAAATGAATTTTTTTACCAATAAAAATCGAATGGTTATAGTTTTTTTATAACCCAAATCGAATATAACCAAACCGAATTCGAATCTAAAAACTGAAATGACCACCTTCGTCATGGAAACATAAACATATTTATTTTTTTTAGCAACACAACATTACATCACATGCATGACTATCGGTTGTTTTTTTTTTTTGTCATTTTCGAACAGGAATACTCTGTTCGTTGCGGTAAAAATTGTCGGGATCGAATCTAGATTTCACATCGACCAATCTCTCGAAGTTGTTCTTGAAATATTTAACCCCGAAAACTTTACCTTCCTCGTACGTGAAATTAACATTCGATCCGACGTCGAGATCGCGGTAATTCAAGAACGCCTCCCTAGGGTTCGTGGAAACGTACGGCGTCATGAACTCATGCATCTTTCTCGCGCGTTCCACGTGATCTTTCTCCGCGTCGTCGCCGGATTCCGACCAGTCCACAACGTATTCGACGTTGAAAACGTTGCCGGATCTGTGCGGGAACGGCGTTCTTGTTTCCGGGATTTCGCTCATTCTCCCTCCGTACGGATTCCAAACCATCTTCACTTTCTCGATCTCGGTAAGCTTCTTGAGTATCGCGTCTATACCGGGTTTCGAAATCGGATTCTTGACGTAATCCGATTTCCGTTTCATGAAGAGTTTCGGGGGTTCCCGGTTAAGCAAAACCGAGGTAGGTGTACCGATGGGATAACCGGCCCAGAACACAACCGATTCAATCCATGACATCTCGGTACAATCGGTTTTCTTCAGTCTCAATTCCGGTAAACCCCGGTTCAGAATGCTCACAACCCCATCCGACCGGCCCAAGTACATCCCCACGAACGAGGCTAAAACCGTCTTTTCACCTGCCCTTTTACCGTTGACCGGAGTCAAAGTCAACCTCACGAACAAGTTCCTGTCCGTCTTGTAGGCAAACTCTTGCCACTTCCAGACCAAATCCGACGCGCCATCTTCCACGGTTCTGCTGACGTTAAAGACCGTAACTTTCTCCGGCACCGGAACGAGCCGGATTCTGTATCCGAGCACGATGCCGAAGCTCGCTCCTCCGCCGCCGCGAATCGCCCAGAACACGTTTTCGCCCATCGAGACTCGGTCCGTGTAGATATTTCCGTTCGAGTCGACGATCCCGGACCCGACAACGTTGTCAACGGACAGTCCGTACTTCCTCATCAAGTTTCCGTACCCTCCGCCGCTAAAATGCCCTCCCACTCCCAACGTAGGGTATAAACCCGCCGGAAAACCGTACACTTTGGTTTTTTCCGCGATCCGATAACACAATTCTCCGATCGTCACGCCTGAATCGACCCAAGCCGAGGCCTCGGTCAGGTTCACGTCGACGGATCTAAAATTGAACATGTCGAGGACGTAGAATGGAACATTGGAAATATAAGACAGGCCCTCGAAGTCGTGGCCTCCGCTGCGGATTCTGACCTGGATTCCGAGCTCTCGGGAACATCCCAGGGCGGCCGGGAGGTGGGTCCACGTGGCGGCAGCCACGACGGCGATGGGTTTTGGAGTGGTGGGTTTGTCGAATCGGAGGTTGGGGATACGGCGGCGGAGGACGGCGGAGAAGGAGGCGTTCGAGGGTATGTACGCGGCGGCGGAGTTAGGGCTTGTCGGATCGCTTGGCTGTCGGTCCAAACATCGGAGAAAATCGGGCGGCGTTATCTGTGAGGTTACATATGATGCGGTAAAGAATGATAGTAGAGAAAATGCGAGAATTTTTTGTAAAGTTGAGATTTTTTCCATTTTTTCCCTCGATTTTTATTGGGTTCAGTGTTTGTATGTATATCTTTGTATATATGTATATATATATATATATACATATATATGAGATATGGAGTTCAATTTTAAATTTTTTCAAGTTGTACGGATTAGTATTTTTCCAGTCTATGTTATGATTGCCAGTGAGTAGATGATTGACTTTTCAATGTCAAACATTTGCTTATTTATCTTAGTGAACATAATATTTTGATTTTTTTTTTTTGTGAAGGAGGTTTGGATATTAGAATAATAAATTTATTAGTGATTATATGTACGTAATTGATGTATGTGAGTGGCGATATCTTATCTTTAATAACAACATAAATAATTTTTAAATTTACATCAAATTATAAAAAAAATCCATATAAACAAATTATCTTAACTCACAACAACTCGCAATACTCACTGCGTTCCTAAATAATCGTCGTTTTAAAGTTTTTCACTTTTTAAATTTTTTAAAAAAAATATAAAAAATTTTATACATTCTTATTTAATATAGGTTTAATGATAAAAACTATATTGTTATTAAAAATTTATTAGAGTTGTAACAGTTTTAATTAAAAATAAAATTGGAAATTATTTTAAAAAATTATATAAAAAAGATGGAATTACATCTATTTAGAAACAAAAATAATTGTTTAAAAGATCAATTATTACAGTTGTATCTTTCTTTCTTTTTTTATTGAATAATTGCCAATTTAAATTCGGTCACGAGAAATAAACTCTTGGTTGATTAAGTTATTAGCTTTGACTTTGACTTTGACTTTCACATGCTGATCAATGATCGAAAACAGTTGTCTGAAAAGCATTTCGAGAGATAGTGATATCAGATCTAAATATTAAATATTTTTATTATTGTTGATATTATAATAACCAACGCGTATAATCTTATGATTCGATTTAGACTATCCGTACAAATAATAATTTTCAAACTTTATAACGCGCAAGACTTTGCTCATTGGATCTGCCACCTTTAATTATCAGTTCAAACGTTGAATATCTTTGGTCAATCGTGTATATCTCTTAGGCATGTGACTGTGTTAAATTGGTACACGGTGTTATATTATTATACGAATTATATATCTTAGGCATATTATATATATATACATATATAATGCACATCTTTAGATTAAATTAATTGTTGAGTTTATATAATTGATACCCTAAATTTATAAATATTTTTATTAGATTTACTATGAAAATGATATTCATTTTAATATGATAACTATTGTTATTATTACGAATAACTACAAACAAAAACATTTTTAAATTCATTAAAGCCGTCATTTGCCTCAACGTAACTATTTTTTCACTAACCGGACCGAACCGGAATGCTCTGCTCGTACCGGAAGTAGTTGTCGGGATCGACCCTCGTCTTGACCGAAACCAACCTCTCGAAATTGTTCTTGAAGTACTTCGTTCCGTACACTTTCCCTTCATCGTACGTCGAATTCACATTCGTACCGATATCGATGTCTCTGTAGTTCAAGAACGCCTCTCTAGGGTTCTTCGACACGTACGGACTCATCGCCTCGTACAGTCTTTCCGTCTGGTTCAAGTAATCATTCGCCATTTCATTGTCCGGTTCCAACCAGTTCGTGGAGTAATGAATCAAGAACTTGTTCCCCGCACGGTGAGGAAACGGTGTCTCCTTGTCGGATATCTCGCTCATTCTCCCGCCATACGGGCTCCAAGCCATCGAGACCTTCTCGTTCAGCTGAGCCATGATCTTGAATATGGATTCAAGACCGGTTTTAGGGATCGGTTCTTGAACGTAATCGGATTTCCTCTTGAAATATCTCGGCTGTTTAGGGATCCGTTCGAGCAAGACAGAAGTCGGTGTGCCCTTTGGGATACCGAACATGAACAGAACCGATTCGATCCATTTCATTTCGGTACAATCGGTTTTGTTCAGACCCAGTTCCGGGAAACCCGAGTTCATAACTTCTAGAAGCTTCTCGGATGTCCCAAGAACATTCCCGTGAACGTACCCTTCACAGTCTTACCCGATTTGGTTGCGTTCGTTATACTCAACGCCAATTTTATGAACAAATCGTCGTCGATCTTGTCCGAAACTTCTTGCCATTTGAGGATTACATCCGTAGCTCCGTTTTCCACTGTTTTCGATACCTCAAAGACGGTAACTTTCTCCGGGACGGGGACAAGCTTTATCTTCCACGCCAAGACCACACCGAAACTGGCTGCCCCTCCGCCACGTAATGCCCAGAAAAGATCTTCTCCCATCGAACTCCGATCAAGAACTTTACCGTTAACGTCGACGATTTTAGCATCTACGATGTTATCCACCGACAAACCGTATTTCCTCATCATAGCACCATACCCTCCGCCGCTAAAATGTCCTCCGGTTCCTAATCCAGGACAAATCCCTGCGGGAAACGCCTTAATTTTGCTCTTATTGGCAATGGCGTAATAGAGCTCTCCCAATGTAGCTCCTGCCCCGACCCAAGCCGTGTCGAGATTCGGGTCGAACTCGATGGAACGGAGATTAAACATATCGAGAAGGACGAAATCTTTGTCGGAATTGTAGGATAGACCGTCGTAATCGTGGCCTCCGCTTCGGATCCTCAGCTCAAGGCCTCGAGCCTTGGCGCATAAGATCGCGCCCTGGACGTGAGAGACCTCGGCCGCGGTCACGATCATGGTCGGTTTACGTGTGCTGTCGTTGTAACAACGTAGATTTCGGACATAGTTTTTCAGGACAGTGAGGAACAAAGGGTGTTTCGGTCCGTAAGTGAGATCGGCGACCGGAATGTTTGGATCTCCGAATCTGTAATGGTAATCATTGAGGCAGTTCCCGAATGTTTGGTCTGGTAAGGATGATTCTGCGTATACTTTTGGAACAATCAAAATCGTTTGGAGGAGGATTATGAAAATTAGGGTTTTCATTTTTTTGGAGATTTGATTTGATTTGATTTGGTTTTTATTTTTTATTTTTTGCTTGTGGGTTTATGTTTTTTTTATGTGTATATATATATAAGGGAATGGATAGACACATACATATTTATCTATCTATATATATATATATATATATATGTGTGTGTTTGGTAATTAATTATGTATATTAGACTATAATCTATAGCTTTTGTTTTTTTGCAACAAGGGGATATTTCATGCTTTATATGATGATCACGATTAAGTATATAGACTATATTTTCGTGGAATTTTCTCTTATTTAAGTATATATATATATATATATATAATTGTAATATGATTCTATTTTTCATGAGAATTTCCCTTATAATTATCTATTATATCAATTATTATAATATGATTCTATTTTCATGGGATTTCTCCTTATAATTATATATTATATACGATTCTCTTAATTAACCAGTTTAATCGTGATCAGCATATATATAAAATACGAAACCTCCACATATTGCAAAAAATAAAAGCTATAGATCATAGTCTTATATGCGTAATTAATTATCAAACATAGGTATATACATAAATATGTAGGTGTCTTAATTTGTATTCTTTTAGGATTATATATATATATATATATAATTGTTGACATGGTAAAATGGTGATGTGGCGTTGACTTGGCTACAGAACGGTACCACGCTAGGGTTTCATCGTCGGAATCCATTAACAGCATCATGGTAATTTGAAAAATTTTATAAATTGGTATTTTCATGGAATTTTAGCATAATATGTGTATTTATTTGTTAAATCGAAAGTTTATATATTTTAAAATTATATTTTATATAAAACTTAATATATATGTTTTTTACACATTGCCTAAATTTTATCGATGTATTTTCATGGAATTTCTATTATATATATATATATATATTGAGCTTCATCGCAAGACATCACAAGACAATTAAAAAAACCCCTAATTCAATAATAAATTCACCACATTCATTATAAAATATAGAAAACAAATCTTAAATCATATTTCAGCTGTTGTTCAGTTTGTTAATGAAGATTTTCGTCATGAAATAATATTCAAACCATTATATAAACTTCAATCAAATTACAAATACAGAAAATACAAAGAATAACAACATAAAACTTAGGGTTCGTAATTTTGCATTATTAAAGTACACACACATAAATATGTATAGTTCAACTACTAGTTCCCATACTATGGGAACACAGGAATGCTTTGTTCGTTCCTGAAGAAATTATCTCTATCCACTTTGGTCTTAATCTTCACCAGTCTATCGAAATTTGCCGCAAAGTATTTAATTCCGTACCTTTGACCTTCCACATAGCTCTCAACCTTTCCTTTGTGCAAATTAACCCCCAAATCCACATCCCTATAGTTATAAAATGCCCGCCTCGGGTTTTTCGACACGAACGGAGTCATGAAATCGTACAACCTTCTCGTCAATTCCATGTTCCTGTCGGTTAATCTCTCGTCGTTCCAGTTCGCGGCGTATTGTATCTTCCACAGATTCCCGGCCCTATGAGGGAATGGCGTGGCCGAGGAAGGAATCTCAGCCATTCTACCTCCGTACGGATTAAACGTCATCATCGGAATCTCGAGCTCGATCATCTTCCTCCACAAAGATTCTAAACCGGTTCTTGGAATCGGTTTAGTTACGTAATCCGATTTTCTCTTCAAGTACGTAAGAGTTTGATTCCGTTGTAGCAATACTTCCTCCGGCGTTCCAACTCGGATATTGGTCCAGAAAAGAACCGATTGAATCCAACTCGTTTCGATACAATCGGATCGGACCAAACCCAGCTCAGGGAATCTTCGGTTCATGATCGAGATTAGGGTTTCGGAATCTCCGAGGAACAGAGACAAGAACGTTGCCCTAACGGTCTTTTGTCCCGCCGTAACGGTGCTGTTGACGATGTCAAACGTTAGTCTGATGAAGAGCTCGTCGGGGAGATGAGGCGCGACCTGCTGCCAGCGATCCACGATTGCGGTTGCGTTCTGTTCTAGCGTTCGGGAGATTCTGAAAACGGTGACGTTTTGAGGGACTTCGACGAGGTTTATTTTGTAGGATAGCACGACGCCAAAGCTCGATCCTCCTCCTCCACTGATTGCCCAAAATAGATCCTCCCCCATTGATTTTCTATCCAAAATTCTACCTACAATTGTTTTTTAATTAAAAAAAAAGTCAATAAATGTACACGTAAATAGTATATATAATTAATATGTGTATATATATGTATTATATATATAAGCATATTCTACACAATCTTTAAGTACGATCTATGCATTTCTTTTGATGGTTTCCAATGTTATTATTTTATATTTGAATGGTTTTGACCCCAAAATAATGATTTTTTTTTTAAATTTATAAATTCCTCGACCATGAGAAAGGAGACATATAATAATTAGGACTTGAACTTTGTTAAGTTTCTGTAAAGTCAGCCACGGTCTGATCCATCTTCTAACTGATCAAACTGTAATCATATGTAATTTTGACAAGATGATTTCTTAAAATAATATATATATATATATATATATATATATATGTGTGTGTGTGTGTGTGTGTGTGTGTGTGTGTGTATATAAGATGATTCAAAGTTCAACCCATATGCAAAATAAATTTAACTATTAGTATAAACTATATAGTTTCAAATAGTATGTATGTATATATGATGATTTGAACCATATATAACACAAATTTAATTATTAATTAGTATAAACTATATATAGAGAAATTAGGGTTAGACATATATGCATGTTACCATTTACCATTTTAAGTCAGCGACGGTCCGATCCATCTTCTAACCGAACAAACTGTAATTATATGCTATTTTGACTAGAGATGATGTCTTAAAATATTATATATATGATGATGATTCAACCCATATGTAACATAAATTTAATTATTAGTATTGACTATGGAGAAATTAGGGTTAGACATATGTATTTATATATATATATATATATATATATGTATGTATGTACGTATATGCATATGTTACCGTTTACGTCGACCATTCTGGCGTCAACGACGTTATCGACGGTAAGACCGTACTTCCTCATCATGTTGCCGTACCCTGCGCCGCTAATGTGACCGCCGACGCCAACTGTCGGACAAACTCCCGCCGGAAACCCTAAAGTCTTGCTCTTGTCCCATATGTTGTAATAAACTTCTCCAAGAGTCGCCCCGGTCTGAACCCAAGCCGTTCTCTTCTCCACGTCCACGTCGACCGACCGTAGATTGAACATGTCGAGCACGAAAAACGGGACGCGGGAATAGGTCACGTACGATAAACCGTCGTAGTCGTGGCCTCCGCTCCTGATCTTCATCTGGAGATTGTGGCGACGGCCGCAGAAAACGGCGGCTCGGACGTGGGATTCGTGGCCGGCGGCGATTATGAGAAAGGGTTTCGGGGTGGAGGACGTGTTGAATCGGAGGTTACGGATATAAGCCTCGAGAACGGCGGAGTAAGAGCCGTTTCCGGGGAAATATACGGCGGAGGAAATCGGGTGAGAGGCGGAGGAGTGCGCGGTTAGGCATTGCATGAAAGTTTCGGAGTTTGCTGACGTGGATATGAAAAGGGTTATTAAAAGTAGAAATGTAGTTTTCGAAAACATGATTTTTTTTTTTGGTTTTGTGATTATAAAATTTTTTGGTGTATGAATTTGGGGAGGGGTTAGGGTATTTATAAACAATTTTGTGACAATGAATAATTTGAGAGAAGATCATGCATGACGTTGATACCGAAATGGTTGACCACGAAAATTCAAATGCAAATGAAATCCGAGGTGGCACGGTATTTGATTAATATTGATGTTTTCATTACGTTCTAGAATTTATATTAATTATAATTTAGAGCATATGATATTGAATTTAATTAATATATATATATATATATATATATGTATATATGTATCATTAAATGATTGGGGCAAAGATTTAGAATGCGTAACATGCAAAACTCAGATCTAGATATTCGCTTCTAAAATGTTATTCGAGCCGACGTGTAACAAGTTTTGTGTTGGATATGCTGACGTGGCGTTTCATATTATAAGCAATTATAGAAAATTATTAGATTGACCAAAAAAAAATGGTCGACTATAAAAAAAAAAATGACAAGATATACTTTGAGCGGCTTATTTGACTTTCACATGATTGACCGTACATGAGGATTGATTAGCAATTTAATTAAGAGGATCACAATTATTTCCTATGATTTTTGTCCACGTCACACGATTAATCACCAAAAATTGAATAATTATTTCATTCTCTAAGAAATCAAAGCTAATTAGGCAAAAATATCTGAAAACAAAAAAAAAAATAAACAGAAATTAATCCCGGAGCTAATTTTTGGGAGCATTTTTTTTTATCTTTTTAATTAGAGTATAAATAAATATCCACCAAAATATTGAAATTTCTTATTAAAATTAGTCGACCCATATTTATGGTATATGTTTTGGACCATAATTTAGAGAGAGAGAGAGAGAGAGTATAAAAATTTATTATGTATGGGTTCAGAAAATATATCCATATGAATTTAATTAAACTCTTTAAAAATGTAACCACCAAAGTAAGATGAAAAAGATTAAAAAGGCAGTAAATTAAATAATTTACCATCCGTCCATTGAATTTGTAAATATATTTCGATTTTCCACTCAATTTAAAATATTTTTAATCAATATCGAGTTCCGATTGTTCCAAGAACATGATCGATCTTCTATAGACGATCGAGAGATCGTTCTCTCTGAATATTTCGGGATATTTTTCCGAGCATACAATCGATCCAGCAATCTTCTAACTCATATTCATTTTTTATGTTCTAAACTGAACGCAACCTTTTCCGATGAATCTTTAACAATTAACCAATTTATAGATGCGTCTTTTATAAACATTTTACTCCTGTACTTACCTATAATACACGTATACATGAATATCATGAAAGATTAAAACCAATCAACCGTTTATTTTAAAATATCCAACATATTTATTATAAAAAATTTATATTTTAATCTATATCGAGTTCCGGTCCCAAGAGAAAATGTTCACTCCTAATGCGTTGTACATATATATTTTAAAAAATAAAATAGATAATCATGAACATCATAATTTTGGACACTTGGATTATAATTTTCGTGTACCGAACGTATGAAAAAGATAATTAAAATAATATTGGTAATTTCAAGTAATAGTTTCGAATTCGGTTATTAACTATGAGAAGAGGAGTGCAATAATCTCTCTTACAAATGAGCCACTTTGACTTTTCCCATTTCGGATTCGGTTCGGTTATATTTAGATTCGATTATTTTGATTATAGAAAAACTATAATTATTCGGTTTTTATATCAATTTGGATTCTCTTCGATTCGATTTTATTCTGACTCGATTAAATTCATTTTTTTTTATTTAGAGAAATCATAACCGTTCACTTTTATATCAAATCCGGTTCGATCATGGTTATGTCTCATTCGATTCGGTTCGATTAGATTATTCGGTTAATAACCAAAATGAGCACCTAAATATGATTACACTGTCTTTAAAATTATGCCGAATCCGACCAATTCTTATCATCTAAAATGTATACTTTTCTATATTATTTTTGAAAATGAAATTGGAAAAAATAAATAAATTAGGTGAACAAATAATATTGAATTTTGAAACATTGCTATGTTTCTTGGACAGCCGTTTCAAAATTGAAAGATACATTAAGGATAACCATTAGAAAAAAAAATTGAACATCATTCGTTTACCTAATTCATAATATTGTATGGAAGAAAAAATTTATAATATAACCTCTTAAAAAAATTTAAATTCAATTTTTTCGGCATAACCTAAAAAAATTCATGATCATATTACAGTTTCGTGCAAGTTTGAATTAGTTATCGTTCCAGTGATTCGTATTTTATGTTTCTCTTTATATTATAATATAATAAAAATGAATGCGTCTTTGTCATATATTTATTTACGTCAAACGGAGACAGCTTCGCGTATTTATGACGTCATGCATACTTCATATCTCAGGCTATTTAGTTCTGCTTTTTTTTTCAATACCATAATATATATTTTTTTCCCGTAATCGGTTTGTGTATGAAGTCCAAACTAATCTTGGGACCAAGAATAAACCGGATGATTGGAATTATATTATCATTCTCTAATTTGAAATTCAAACTCGGAATAAAATATTCGTTTTATATTATCGTTTTAACGGTTAAACTAACCAAATTGGGTAATCATAATATATAATTGATTATGATCATAGTGTATATTAGGGTTGGACGAATTCGTCTCAATTTTTTTTTTCCGACTACAGTTGATTCAAATTTGGTTAAACCCGGATTTTAAAAATTCATAATAACAAAATAGTTATTTGGTTTAAATCAATTTTAAAAATTCATAACAAAATAGTTATTTGGTTTAAATCAATTCGGTCGATTTGATTATGTTTAATTAAAATTGTAATCAAATAAAAATTTAGTGAGATTCGATTATAATAAATAATGAAAACAAATTTTGAAATATTGTTTTGAAGAAAAATATTAAAAACCACACTTTAACTATATAGTATAGTTATAAAATTATATAAACAATCTGGTTATGATCATTTTTCAAATTACATTAGCACATATCCGATGGTACATAAATAATCAAAAGTTTATATTCAATTACGATTAACGCGAATTGGACTTATTCATTTATGGTTATTTTAGATTTAAAAAATTCATAATTAAATTTAAATGGTTATATAATTTCAATCGGTTCGATTCAATTTTGAAATAACCGAAAGGTTTGCCAACCCCTAATATATATATATATATATACACACAAGAAGGCATGACTAAATATCCTTTTGAATTTAAAATGACAACCTTGAAAGGAAAATAACAAAGAAGAGTATAAACAATACATGGGAACCTTTGTTCTTTAAACTGAAGCCAGTCTTCTGTCTGAACAATGAACATCAAACCTAAGAAGTTCACACCACCATATCTTCTCATATCAACTGCCATAACTAACTTTCTCCAACCAGATTCTCCTAAGCGACGGTCGAGGCCTCCCCGTTTTCGGGGTTTTTTCTTTCCCGAGAAACAAAACCTCGCTCCCCCGATTCATACACATATATTGTACATCCCTTCTTGATAAACTCACCCGACCGGATTTTGGACTTCAGTCTTTTTTTTTTTCCTTCAGTCGTCTACCTCTTCTCGAGGTCGGAGAACAAACCCGTCGCCCTGTCAAAACATTCATTCATCTCAGAGAACGATATCCGGAATCGAAACTGAACCATCTAAATCTACTTTTGCCATGTTCTGTAATCTGTACCGAATTTCGACAAGATAGATCAAGTTTTCTCTGTTTGCTTCGTTCAGTCAGGGTTTAGGCCATGGATGAGTTCATAGGTTCATCTTTCCCGAAACCGAACTAAAAAAACAGTTTCAGATCGGTTATAAGAGCCCGAATCCAAGTTAACATAGTCTATACACTCCTGATTCAGTTTCTTGAACGATAAGGTCGGGTTTACTATCAACAGATCCATCGTAAAACTGCTTCGGGAAAAGGGACAAACCTGTCGTAAGACAAGAATGCATCGCCGATCTGTCCCGCAACTTTATTCCGTACTTTCCTCACGCAAATCTGAAACGTAAAAAGTTAGAACCCGGGCAGATCAGAATCATTCTCGGGAGGCGCAAAAAAACAAGAAATTTCGACGTAAAACGCCGAAAGTTGACAGATTTGAGATACCCACTTGGACCAAATCGAGAGGTCCTGCATCTTCATCGCGGTTTCTGTGAATAACAATCCCGTTGTCACATTTGTTAATGAAATGTGCGCTTCCGCTTATATCGTAAAGATTCGGTGCACCACCATTCCAGTTCTGCAACTGTCGTGGATGAGCAACAAACCAGACATGACAAGAATGATGTTGGGCGAAACGTTTGATCTTCGTAAGCATCTGGCTTACATATTCAGTCTCGGTCCTGCAGAAATCGAAAAAAGAAAAGAAAAAGGGGCCTTAGTGTATTGGAAAGGAAAAAAGCTATATCGAGTTAAAAACTGGTTTTTGTCACTCTCACTGGCTCGGAGAACGTTGATGATCGAGCTCGTTGTAAGGATCTATCACAAGCCCCCGTATCCCGTGCCTTAGGACAGCATATTTTGCAAGATCGAGAACCCAACTGATATTCGGAAGTGAATCATTCTCACACCTGTTTCAGCCACGAAAAAATGACAAGATGGAAAAGGATGTTTGTCTAGTTCATGTCGGGTATCTAAAAAAGACGTTTCTCCACGGTAAATTATGATTCAAAGTTCTCGGTTTGCCAAATCGAAATCATGTCTATGAGTTGATCCTTGGTATCGATAAGCTCGAGAATGAAAACTAGGAATTTACCTTATGAGATAAAAGGTGTCACTCAACCACTCTTTCATATCTCAGGCTATTTAGTTCTGCTTTTTTTTCCCTTGCTCTAAATCCTCAACGCTCATTCGTGGGGCAGGTCCTCCGTAACTATAAAAAGGGCGGCACGTAAATCTGATATAACTCATGCCCATCATTTCAAGAAAGGTAGAAATGTAAAATACCGATGAACCGACCAAATCATCAATCACATAACACCAAAGAATCTTACCTAGCGTCGAAGAATGGCTTCTGCACATGCTTTTCCAAAAGTTTCCTCGCATGATCTCGAACCTGAATGTCGCAAGAGAGGAGAAATAGGGATGAGAATAGAAACCGATATATAATAATACATCTGTAAATCGGGTAGTCGGAAAAAATACAGTGTAAACGTCGAATAGTTACTAATTTAAGCAACTCACCTTATTCTCCATTGAGCAGAGAGCAAATCTCCATCCGACGCTATGGTTGAGGTTGCATAATAGAGCATCAATCCATTCACTCTTTC
>NW_010968045.1:601186-624103 GCF_000463585.1 Tarenaya hassleriana | reverse complement strand
ACTCTTTCCAGAATTAGGAACTCCGGTCACAATAGTCAACTCCCCGGGCACAACCTGATGCAAAATAAATAAGGATGAACTCGAAAATAACATTAGTTCACGAGTCTTTTACATGATTACTCCAAAATATTGAAATTTGATGCTTACGTTATATAAAGTATCCAATGTTTTCCACCCGGTTGAGACACCATACTCAAAGCCATGGGTACGGTGATAGTAGGCATCGATTTCATCGAAGAAATCTTTAAAGTTGAATAATCCACGTATAGGGTAAAGCTCTGCATTTTCGATGGATTCCTTCAGTGCATGTGGCCCCAAATACATAAGGACCTGCGAAAAAAATATCGATCAAGACAACTCTTGTGAAAACTGTTCCACTGATCTAATCAAGAATATCAACTCAAACCGATGAAATCAGAACATAGATTGCATAATATTATACGTATATGACCTCATTCGCGTCTTTGAAATGCTCAAACTCGCTTTTCTTAGGCCATTTGACACGCCAACATCTTTCTCTACCGAGACGACGGGCAAGCTCCTCGGCCAGAGCTTGACCAGGCTCATCCCCATCGGTAGCAAGAATAATCCGAGATGCCTGCCAGTAAAATCCATCTTTGTTTATACCCAGATACCCGATTTCAAGAAAATCGGGATGAAAAACTAATCAAATCAAACGATAAAGCTTATCACAATACCTTCTTAAGGTAATCCTTGCAGTTCCACAGGTACTTATATTTCGTGTCCTAGCTTTATAGAACAGGAAAATGCTTTAGGCATCAGATGAAAAAGAAAAGAAACCTACCGGGGAAAAAAACTGAGGTCGAAGCCCAACAGACCTGGGATTCAGATGGGATTTCCTTTGTAGAAACAGACGGTGGAGCTCCATCAGGAACAGATACACAGTTTCGGAAACCAGCTTCCTCCATTGCAAGTTTGTCTATCTCTCCTTCAACCTGGGAGAATGTTTTGCATATAACTAATTATATCGTTAACCGAGCAGTTAATAGAAGATTTTTCATTATGCAAGTTACTCTCTCTCTCTCGTAAATGTTAGCTTTACGAAATCATATATGAATGCAACAGAAATTAACTTCATTTTCTACTTTCTTTTCTCCTCCTCCTCGTTTTACTTTCTCAGTTCTCATAATTTGTGATCTTATAAGCTGGTCGAATAGGAAATAGGAAGAGTGGAGAAGGTACTATGATTATATCTTTTGCTCCCTCGATATCGTCAAGCCCGTAGAAGACTCTCTTAGTATCCTTCTCCTGAAGGGAAACAAAAGCAAAAGTCGTGTAAAAACCGGTCAGTGTACTAAGTTCCAAAAGAGTTGCATCGGTCTGGTATTACATACCGAAAAAAGGGTTTTTATAACATGAACCTGCCAGAACTGCTTGGTTAGATACCGGTACTTGCAACTCACGAGCTCGTCTCTTTGCCAGTAAGTAAAAGCAATAGCAACCTGCCACATAAAATGTCAGAAGAGATTGAAAGAGGGAAAGGAACAAATAATTACAGTAGACAAGAGTCGGGTAATGTTCCTCTGTAAGAAAGGGACAACTTTCTTGGACAACGACGAACATGTTGAGAAATATTTCGTTAGGTACCTCGTCACCCATTCTTTTCTGCATCACCCGGTTTCTCGCAAGTGTTTCCCCTGAAATCATTCTTGCCGCAAAATAATCGCGAATCTGAAGCACGGCCATTGATAGAATAAGATTATCATACTCATTTATTAAAAACCAGGTGACTCGCTCAAGAAAGCAATATAACAATACAGAGAATCGATCGGATGGATTAGAAACCGGACAAAATATACAGAATTTTAACAACCTCGTCACAAAGTGGTTCTAGCTCTAGGCTCTCCACAGTGATTTTTCTTTCGACCTTCTCTTTGTTGCTTGGATTTGCAGACCTGCCATCCACCTGCAGACAGGTATGGAAAGGCATGGTCAGGACAAGTCCAAAGTATTACCAAACCGACATGAGCATAAACACTCACCCTTATTCCACCTTTCGTCCCACATTTTCCCCTGAAGCAATTCCATGTGGCTGCTGAACTACGGAATTGAAAATAGAAAGAACATTTAACGAAAGATGCCCATGTACAAAGACTTCGGAAAGAAAAGGAATAGCTTAGAGCGGAACAGCGAGAACGTACCCATCTCGGGTGATAAAAAGAGACAAGCTTTTCTCTGCGGATTCACCACCTTCACACTGATATACCATAATAACAATGGTCAAGATATTCAGCATTCCAGATTTTCCTCGAACATATTAGAAACAAGAATTCAACCATTTTGAAAATTCTCAGGAAATCAGAACAGAGAGACATACCACAGGACATATCAAGCCACTATACTGTCCCGGGGGACAGTTATGAGCATCGATCCCCTGTTCTTCCAGTTTACGCCTCAAGATAACCAATCTGGAGAGAACAATCTTCTTGTCTTCATGTTCCGTAGGATGAGCTACAAAGCAGCAATATCGAAATTCCAATAATCATAGATGAACCAGAAGCTTTCACGTCATTACGCATACCAGATTCTCCTAAGGGGGACTCACCCATAAGAACTTAAACAGAGAAAAATGACCGAATTAACAGAAAAAAAAAAAACAGAAAGTTTCAGAAAAAGTCAGCGTATTGAAGCATCGAACACTTACCAGGGTAAGGCACTCTGGAGAGAGAAGGGGAAGAAAACCCATTGGTACTAAGGCGAAATGGGCTGTTTTGGGACATGGGTCTGGAAGCAAAAACAGGATAGAGGCTTCTAGAAGCGGTAAAGAATTGCCTACGCGAAGAGGAAGGAGAGGAGGTGGAAGGGCAGAAAGTGACAGAAGGAACAGAAGGAAGAAACTCGAGAAATTGCTTCGAAGCCATGAGCGCAGGCATCGAACAGGACAGCTTCCGCAGGTTGTTCTGTGGCATACGAAGCAAGAACGGCATGTCTGAATAAACTTCTGCGAGAATCTCTCCTCAGCTTTCGTCCTTCATATCATGACCTTCCCTTCTTCAAGGGTTTAAGGGTTTTCTATCTCTCTCCTCCCTGTATCTATTGAAAACCAGGGGAGGAAGAAGACAAATGTCTGTTTGGATCTAAGGAATTTTGTCCATGGGCCCATTATCGGCCCATTAGTCTTTTAATTGGGCCCAAACGCACTAAGTAAATCCAGGCCTTTTCAGCAGTGGGGAAGAAAACTTTGCCGGCCAAGGCAAAGATAGGTTCCACGTGGGCCTACCCTAGCCGCCAAAAACGCTGTCGTTTTACCGAATCCAGCGGAGAAAAAATGCCGATATTTAAATATTTATAATTTAAATAGATAATTAGGAATTTATTAATTATAATTAATTGGTGAACGGTTGATTGAGAAAACATAGCGTGATATAACTCATTATTTAACCCATTAATTCCAATATTAATTAATTTATATCTAAACGGTTTACGTTAAGTTCTATTTCCAAATATATATATTTGGTGTAACATTTCAAAGCAAGCTAACGCATCACGTACATTATCAAAGTGTTGCACTATCTTATATATATACTTCTTTAGATATGTGGACGAACGTTACCCATTATATATATATATATATATATATAACATATCTATTTAAAAGTTTTTTTTGTCAAGTCTAAAATATGCAAATTTCGTGAACGTTATGTATCATTATAAAAGAAGTCTTTTTTTTTTAAGATATAAAAGAATATATATTTACACACATATATGTATATGCATATGTCCTAATAATTTGGAGGTGGTTACTCGTTATATAAAACCCACCTTAACCCCTCCTCAATCTCCGCCAAAACCCTAACTTCTCTCTCTCTTATATATATATACTATATATATATATATATATATATACGTGTCAGCAGTCTGTGAAAGAGTTCAAACCTAAGTCGAAGTCCACTTCACTTCATTGTAATTAAAGCTAAATTAAGCTAATTACTCATAAATGATTTCTTTTTTCCAATTTCAGATATTTCATCTTGTTTCTCTTCTGCATTCATCATCATGGATTGCTCGAGTTACTTCTTCGACTGGGATCCAATCAATCTCCAGGATTACCTTATTCTGGATATGGATATGATTATCCCTGAAACCGATGTGCAGTGCCAAGAACAAGCTCCTTCTTCCATGTTCAATCCGACCTCTTTCTTCCTCCCCAAGAAATCTCTAACCCTAACCCTGGTAATAGTAATACCGACATCTTCAACCTCACACCAGACTCGGATTCCTTCTTCCAACCCCCAAAACGTCAAAACATCATCGACTCGAGCTATCACTGCAACACTGTCGCCCATTTCGCAAACCCTAACCCTAGTTTCGTCGACCTTGTCCTAGAAGTTTCCACTGCATTCCCCAAGTTTCGCTTTGCCACAGGGAATGCTGATCGAAAGGGCAGAAACGACGGGAAGAAACCGCCATTATCGGCTCAGTGTAGAAATATACCGGATCTCGTAAGATCTTTACTACATCTCTTCTTCTTGTTATTACATTATAAGAAAAATGAAATACATATTTATAGGAAAATTAAGAAACGGAGTAAAAAGGAAATATAGATACAATGGAAATAAATCAGATACATATATATTTGGCATAACGATATTGTATTCATTATTATTCTCCATCATATCTCAAATCTTATTTTACTCCAATCACATATTCGTCTTCTCATTTTAACACTCAGAGCATAGCGGCAAGAGGGAGGTGGAGAAGAATACAGCAGATCTTCTCGAGGGCTCGGAAAACTTGTCCCTGGAGGTCGGAAACTCAATACGGGCGGGATGTTTCAGACAGCCGCTAAGTATGTCGAGTTCTTGCAGGCTCAAGTAGGAATTCTTCAACTTATTCAAGTAATTAAACCAAATCCTACCATCCAAAAACAACAAGAACCCTAATGATCTGGTTCTTCTCTCAAAATTATTCTGTTCTGGATGTTGACACATAGATTAAACAAACAAGAACCCTAATACGAACCCTAATCCTTATTTTTCTCAGAATGAAATGTCTCGGGAGGGATCTAATCTAGAACTAGAAATTCGGGCGTTGCTTGCATCTCAAGTAATACAAGAGAAATTTACATCGGAAGATGTCTGTTTGGTGCCCAAGAAAATGGTTCAATCCCTAGCCACCGACCAAACTCCAAAGATGTTCCAAGAAATATCAATGAGCTCTTTGTCTGCAGTAACTGACAGATTCTGACACTTAGAGCTCATAGTTGTCCAGATCTTTAATACTGCCTCTGTCTTTGTCTGTTCTTGATTATTATTTTTTGTATTGTTGATAGTGGCTAATTATTGTCCTTGTTAATCACCTACTAACCATGGATTAGTATTTGTATTTAGTCTTATTATATCAGCTAACCTCATGTAATTATCTTATTTAAACCAATGTTTTATATCCATTAATTAATGTTGATTTTTTTTTACGGTGTTACTGCAAGAAGTTACTGCAAGAATAGATGGAAAAAAAAACCCTTTTTTTTAAATTTGGGGGATTTTTTTTAGAAATATGAAATTTACACTTTCAGCCCAATTAATGGCCTAATTTAGAGATATATTTCATGTGGGCCGAATTAGTTTGATTTTGTCAACCCAATTACTGACCCGATAATTCTCATTTTTATCTGTTTTTAAATTTATTCGGTTTTATACTTATTAAAAAAGTTATTAAATTTTTTATTTATTGTACATTTTTATCTGTTTTTAAATTAATTCGGTTTTATACTTATTAAAAAAATTATTAAATTTTTTATTTATTGTACATATTATCTGGTTCATTCGATTCGTTTCATACCTTTTAAAATTATATTTAATTGGTTTTTTCAGAACAAAAATGTCAACAATAATAAAACTATAAACGTAAATTATTTACTACGTGATTTAAAATAGATAGAAAGAATTTTTATTTTACGGTTTCGTTGTAAAAGAAAAATAATCATTATATTTCCAAGTAATTGCATCAATGATGTGATAGCGATCGAGCATTATCTCCTCCTTTATTTCTAGTGCCATGAAGCTAATTAATTATTATAATCAATCATTTTTTTTAATTACATTTTTTTGGTGGGGCTATTAGTCTTTAATTATTATAAAAACGATCATTTTCACGTGCTTACTTTCTTATTTTTTGAGGGTTTAAGGTTGTAAAAGAGCTTAGTCTAAAAGCTACATGATGGAACTTATACCACTATATATATATATATATATATGTGACATTTGTGGAATTATAAATTATTTTCTCGAATTTTAAAACAATAATAAAGACTGATCGTTTATAAAACAATATATTTTAACTTCAACTAAATTAGCACTTATTTTATAAACAATAAATCATAATAGCAAAGAAAGATCCAATCGTTATATCAAATATATTACTATTATTTTAAGAATATTGAGAAATTAATTTGTTAGAATGTTGGCAAATAGTTGTATGCAAAAATAAAATATATATACAATTTAATTAAATTGATATGAAAAAAAAAATGATTGTAATAGTATCGTCCATAAAGCCCATTTGCCCACCAAAAACATAATTTTTTTCTCCCAACTAAATAATGGCCTCTCGACCTCTAAATGTCCCATCACTCGAAAACCATTGAAAACATTTTACAAAATTATTATTATTATTATTATTATCGTTATTGTAATTATTATTATAATAATTATGTAGTTATAATGAAATAAATAAAATGTTTTGGACTGTTCTTTTGCCATCCGTCGATCCAAAAATCAAATCAAAAACAACTTTTTCTTTCTAAAGTTGATGGATTTGACAGAACCTCGAGTCACTGTTCCCATAATATTTTGTTGTGATCTTCTCTCCCTCTCAACATTACTTCCTTTGAGATTCTTTGTTCAAATTCGATGAATTTTATATTAATTTTCCTTTTTTCGATTTATTTTATTTTATTAACAACGAAAAAGAAATGGTCTAATCAATTAAAACTTCAAAAGAAAAATACCTAAAAATTTCTAAATTTGTAATTTGGTGTAATATTAATTCATGAATTTGTAGGTGCGCCTATTGTTGAATCCGACGATGTGAGATTCTAAAATTTAGACAGAATTTCCAGAAAAAAGAAAATTTTGAAGTGGGTTAAGTCGAAACTTGTAATCTACCCAATATTCTCAAGACGAAATTTCTCTATTATTAAATGGTTACGGTTTATGACAATCATTTCTAGATATAACGATTTACGATTCTACAAAAACATCACCTACTTTAGAGAGTCTAACGAACTACAAAAGTTTGGAACTCTAGAGAAAAAAAGGTTTTGGATTATTTTTTCTGAAATGAAGAAAACGTTCATAAAAAATGGGATATTAAAAATGAATTATGGCACCCTATTTATAATATTCAGGGGTTGCTACAAAAATATGCGAAGGAAGAGGCTCCACTCTTTCAACCAGCGGTTCTATCCGAATCATTCCAAAAGAAAACATTTTGTCAAGTTCGGAGCCCAACCGTCCCATATCAGCACACAACTTTAAACTTTAAATCCCACACTGAAACGTTATTCTCTGAATCGATAGTTCTGAATGGAACTTTCAATTCAAATTTTAAATCCCACACTGAAACGTTATTCTCTAAATCGATAATTCCGAATGGAACTTTCAATTCAAATTTTAAACGTTCCACTCAAGGAACTTTGCTCGTTTTCTCACAAAGAGGAAGAAATGGATCCAAACCTTTTTAGCTTTAGTCAACCTTGAACTTGAACATTGTTGATTCAAGGGGACCTTTTTTTTTATAAGGAAGTTCATTCCTTCCTCTTGGCCAAAACTTTAGATGTGTGACAAACACACATATAAGGAAGCTTCATTCCCTGTGCTTTGTCATTTTTCCAATATGGACAAATATTCTTCCACCACATTTTTATATTTATTTTGGATAACCACATTTAAAAATTAATTTATTATTCACCACAAATTGGTTTAAAAAATTAAAAATGCTATAATTATCTACTCATTTATTAGATTTCAAATATAACATTTATCTAACTTTTCTAACAACTATTTATTCTCGAACTTGTATTTTTTTAACACAGTAATTCCTAAACTTGCATTTTTTGAATATAGTAATTCCTAAATTTTGCTTTGGTCAATTAATAGTATGGACGATTATGAAACTGTTAAGCAAGTTACTGTGTTAAAAAATACAAATTCGGAAATAAATAGGCGCATCAACAAGTTCATGAATTAATATTACACCAAATTATAAGTTCATGAATTTTCAGGTATTTTTCCAAACTTAAAATGTCTACTCATAGCTCTTAATGTTACCATTTACCAATATACTTTCGTTATTAGAATCAGATTCAATTTGAAAATGATTTAGTTCGAAACCGTTGATGGTCCAGTGGTTGAGAGGTGACAAAGTCATCTTCAAGATCTTGGATTCGATTCCACGTATATGGAGGATGTAATTTCTGGACTAGAATGGTCTATATACAAAGGCTAGTCCTGAGCCTAAGGTGGATATAGTCGGACCGGAGAACCATCCTGGTTATAAAAAAATGATTTAGTTCGATTGTTTCAGTTTTATAAAAATATATACTAAATGGTTATTATATCATGTTCGGTTTGGTTTTGATTTTGTTTTTTTAAATAGATCTTTTTAAAAAAATCGGTTTTTTGAATTTTTTTTAAAATCGGTTCGTTTCAAATTTAAAAAATTCGTTTAAAACAAATAATATTAGAAAATTCTACACAGTCCGATCCGAAAAAATACTGTATTTTTTTGAAACCGTAGTCCACCCTTAAATATACTAACGGTTAATTAAGGTATTAAAATTTTTTTGGCACTAAAATTTTCAAAAGCAATATTTGTTTTAAGCTCTTTTTAGCTATTTATTTTTTTCTTTTAGAATATTTTCATATTTGTTTTTGGAAATAATGTTTTATTTAATCACTTTCTATTTTTATTCGGTCCCTGAGAAAAGCCATGAAACTAGGGCTTTATTCTATGATCACATGCTTGGTCAAACTAGAAATGATTCTCATCATCATTTGCCACATTTTTTTTTCTTAATACACATAACTCTCATTGGTGTGAATATATATACATACATACATATATATATATATATATGTATTATATGATGGCAATCGATGAACTGATTTTTTTTTTAACAATAGATTTTGGAAGAGATTAATTGAAAGGAGCGTTATTAATGGTATTTATATGATTAAGTTGAAATTACGGTAAAATTAGAAATAAAAAAGAATTGAAAGTAAATTGGTAAATGATGATGATGAACCCGAAATCGGGTTATTTAAAATCAGTCGAGGATTTGGTTTAGTGTAATATTTCGATTTTTGTATTATACTTTTATTTGTTATTCTTCATTTTTTTCAAACAAAAAAAAAACTTAGAACTAATTTTTTAATTCTTAGAATTTTTTCGTGTTTTGGTGGAATCGTCGAGGTTTTAAAACTTTGGTACCCAAGCTTGGGTGGTCTAGTGGTGAGAGAACATGCAAATCATGCTCTCATCCTGGGTTCAAACTCAAGCGTGGGGAGAGACATTCACATGGACTTCCCCGGTCTTCTGGGAGATGTATCGGGCCAAAGACCCGGTAAACTTCCAGATTATAAAAAAAAAAACTTTGGTCTATAAATATAATTGCTACATCGATTATCTAAACAAGAAGAGCAGAAAGTCACACTCGGCCAAATAACTTGACCCATTTGAAAAATATGCATGTACATTGTTTTCATAAATAAATAAATAATGAATTTCCTATATAATGTATTTTTAAAATAATATTATTATTAACATATATATATATATATATATAATGTGTGTGTACTTGTTTCCAACTATAGAGACCTTCGCTTTGTGTCCCATCCGCCTAATATTCCCAAACCCCACTTCCTCTGCTCCCATCAAACCAGCATTCCTATTTCTTTCTCTCTCACACTATATATATACACACACATATGCACGCGTAATTTTGACAAAAATATAATAGATAGACATTTCGGTATTTGATTCGGATTTGGTTTGTTAATTGTCCGGTTCGGTTCTTTCGATTGTATAAAGATATGTAACCAATCGTGTGTTATATTATAATTATTTCGGTTTCGATTTTTATTAAAAAAATATCATTCATAAAATTTGGACGATTCGATTCGAAAATGATATCAATTTTTTATTCATTACGATTCAAGTCTGAAGAATTGTACTAAAACTTTCATCCCTAAAATATATGTCTACATAATAATAATAATAATAACTATAATAATATATTAATAACCTTTCCATGCTTATTATTGCATATACACAATAACTTTTTTGGGTAAATATATACACAAAAAGTTTTAAAAGTTTTAAAGCCGATATAAATTATTTCGCTACACTCTTAGAATATGAGAAAGATTAACGTTCATGTTGCATTAAAATCATACAAAATGATTGCGATATCATACTCATTAAAATATTGATCAAAATTTAGATATGAGTAATGTGGAACGATTTATAGTTTAATCTTTCATTTTTATTTGGTTAGAATTGTCTTTTGATCTTTCTCAATATAGTGTTTGAGTTATTATATTTATCCAATATGAAACTAAATTATATCGTGGAATTTGGTATTAAAAAAAATATATATGGTGTGGATTGGAAACTTGAAGATATATATATATATATATATATATATATATATGTTTATCATTTTCAACCAAAGTTATGCATGCTAAATAAAATGTAGTTACTTGATTAAAATTGTAAAAGTAAATAAATGAAAAGACAAATCACTAACACAAAGTCGTTTGAGAAATGAAGAAAAAGCACACAAAAAAATTCAAACGAAAATCGCCGTATACATAAATGCAACAAAAATCTATATATCCACCTCAATCGGTATATATAGTTTAATTACAAATTTATATGATTTTATTTTTGAATTAAATAAAATAATCTTATTTTATAATATCAGATTACTCGCACTAAGACATTATATGAATCTATCTATGATTTGTGTTGTCTTTTTCTTCACAATAATTCCAAAGAGAAATAATAAATAAAATAACTTCGCCCAAAAAAAAAAACAGCGGTTTTTGTTTACAAACGGCCCGCTGTCTCTGCTCACACGCACGCGCCGTAAACAAACCTACATGAAAAGACGACATTACCCCTCACCATTTTCCACGGAGTAAAGGGCAATCCCGTCTTCTCATCAGTGTTATTATTACATGGACTTGGAGTTGGAGGAATCGTCTCGGTCCTCAAACGACGTCGTGTTGTCGTCGTTATGGTCGTTATTATGATTCACCGACCAGTCGAAGAAGAAGTCGCCGAACGATTCCGACGACGTCGTTTTGTTCGTCTGATCGCCAAACCCTCGAGCGAGCAACAGACTCAGAGGATCGTCGCCGTCTATCTCGTCGAGATCGGCGAAGAAATCCTCCGAGCTGTGATGAATCTCCGGTCTGTACGACTGATCATCCTCGTTACCGTTACCGTTACCGTTGTTTTTGTTGTCGAGATCCATCTTGTCTTGACGTTCATCGCGAACCTCTTCCTTGACCGCTGCGTTTGCATTTGGTAAATGGGTCTCGAGCTTTGTCTCGTGGGAGGCTCTCGATGACGACGTGGAGGCAGCGTTTGCGTTTGCGGATGAGGATTTGGAGGAATGGGACGAGGAACGGGTCGAGCCGGCGAGCGCGTTGCGTTGCATGGGCCATGGATGGTTGTGTTCGGACGTGTAAGTGATGACTAACATGTTCGGATCGGTCCGGCTTCGTTCCACTTGCTTTCTTGCCGAACAACCCTTCGAGCTGCTGCATCTATAATAGCCCCTGTGAAATCATACAATTCGAAATTATAAATATTGGACCGACCGTGGCTATTTATGGATTATATATGATCTTTAAATTTGTGCTTTTACTACTTAAAATATATGATTCGTCGTCAAATGTTGTATCGAACAAAGAGGCCCCTGCAGTGTTGGAAATTTGTGACATGTTGCATAAAATTTAGGTCACCAAAATGAGAGCGTGCGTTTATATATATATATATATATATATATATATATATATATATATATTGTATAGTGAAAGTTTTAAATGTACAATTAATATGCATTAATATGAATATATATATATATATATATATATATGGGCCGATAAATAACCGTTTGAACTTCTCGAGATTGGGTGAAGCTAACATGCTTGCAAGAAATTTAAAAAAAAAAAACACATGCATTATTATAATGTTTGAATGAAACAAAAAATATTAATTTGATGAAATGTGAAATGTGATTAAACTAAGCCCTTTGTATATAATGAAAACCGAATTCTAGACCTAGCTAGTGTGTCTAGGAAATTAATCAATCATATGTACTTTTATGCATGATCGGGTGTGTGTGTGTATATATATATATGCATTAGAATATGAGTATATATATACACACACACTTATGTGTGTAGTTCTTTAATTACCATATACATACATACACACATACATATATATATATATATATATATGTCTGTGTGGTACCTTGGATAAGGAGAACCCTTGATGGGTTTTTGACCGTATTTTCGCCAAGCCCATAGATCAGATGGAACCACTTCTCCACTCGACCGGCTGTTTGCCGCCGCCGGGGCCGGTATGCAAACCACCTTCTTCGCCTGGCTCTTCCTGCAATATATTATATCACACACACACACACATGTATATACATGTATTTATGTGTGTATGTAACCATTGGAATTGTATTGTTTAAAGTACACGCAAGCATGTGCCAATATGAATCACTAGAGAGATATATGTTATAAGGTATGTGAAAGCTAAGTTTGTGGATAATGGAATGTGGGACAGGTAAGTTAGGTTTTCTCCTACTTTTGTTTTCCTGGTTTTGAATGTGATGCAGTTTCAGTTTTATATGTTCTTTGTTTGTTCATAATGTTGACAGATCATAGATTCTCTCTCCATGGATTAAGACTATGACATGTGTGTGTGTGTATATATATGTGTGTGTATGTGTGTATGTATGTGTATGCACACGAATACATAATAGATTTATGATAAAGACAGGAAATTGATTTCCTGTGTGATGGGAGGAAATAAAACCCTAGCTCAGTTCTTTGATAATTTCTTTTTTTCCCTGTTATGATTTCATGAAAACCCATGTTTCCAAATGGAAGATATAAGATCAAAATAGATTAATCTCAATCAAGTAATTAAATCCTCTTGGGGAATAATTAATCATTTGGGTTACACTTATTGATGTGTGTATATTTTATGGACCTATAACATTTAATGACTCGTTTAATCAAATACCAAGAAACAAAAAAAATTAATTTAAATCACAAATATCAAAGTATATTTTGATCAAATGAATTAATCCCGTACCTTCTTTTCAGGCCAAGATTCCTCGGAGAAGAGATCTGGACTTGCGATGAGGAAGAATTGTTATTATTATTATCGATCAGACAATTTCTAGGACTGTTTGTTGCATCATTGATGACGTTGATCATGTCGTTTCCGACCACCGGAGATCTTCTGATGACACCCGGCGGCGGAGAAGCCCCCCCCGCCGCTGCCGCAGAAACCACCGGAGAATTACACGGCGAGGCCTCGTGGAAGATGTTGCTATGGGAGATCCTGATTCTTGGGAAGACACTGCATCGATTCTGGATATGATCGTCTTCATCAAATACCTTACGACCCTTGAAATCGTTGTTGTTACTATTACTGTTGCTGCAGCTGATGGTGGCGGCGGCGGCGCTGTCGATGTTGTCTTCGGCGATGGCTCCGCCGGGAAAGTAGCCGGAGGAGGCGACGATGTTGAGCTCTTGGAGCAAAGGGTCGGTCATGTTCACGAACGGATCTCCGAATCCGGCGGAGGGGAAGTCCACGTGGAGATCTGACTGCGGCGGCGAGTTTATCCCCGGCGGGATGGGAGACGGTGACACGTGTCCGCCGCCGCCGCCGCCGGTTCCTCGTACGATGTCGGTTAGGTCTCCTTGGAAGCTGTCCATGTCCAAAAACTCAAACACACTGCACATAATATATGTATATACGTGCGTGTGTGTATATACGCTGTGGGAAAAAAATCAACAAAGAATCAGAAAATCAAGAAACACATGATCAATCCAAGCGGATAAACCTTAAAAAGATCCGGGTTTTCTAGGGGAATATACGATCGAACAAGAGGGGAAAACTGGGTTTAGTAAGAGATGATGAATTTTCTGGGAAAATCCTTAATTCAAGAAGATTTTCCTGGAAAATCTTTATGATCGAGAGAGCTGAGAGAAGACGAAGAAGAAGAAGAACGGTGTTGATGAAGAGAGAGAGAGAGGGAGACGCTGACTTTTCACATTAATGATAACATATTCTTCTCCTTCTCTTATGTGTTAGAGAGTGATTTCGTACGAAATATAAAATTAAAGGTTTTTATAGATGCTGTAATCATAAAATAATTAAGCGGGTGACGAATAATAATATAGTTTTAATATATGGATCCATCGATCGAGAAGGCCGAGTCTCGAAATTTTAATTACATTATCTCTTTGTAAATGGAAAAATATATTTATATAATAATAATAATAATAATATTTGAGTTCGCCAATTTGTATAAAGTTGGTAATTTAATATAATTACTCAAAGCAGACGAATAGCCTATCAAAATATAGGGGTGTCAATAGAGTCCATTCGAATCCGTATTTGGCATAAGGATTTTGGGTCGGTCCAATTCTTTTCGAGCCTATATAACTAACCCTAAAGTTCAATCCTATAAATTTCGGGTTGAGATCAAGTCGGTTCGGACCGCCTCGCTAAATTTCTTTGTAATCATTTTTTAATTTTTTTTAAAATATCAGGCTTTCGAGTAACCTGAATCGGATCCAAAGTCCGAATAAAGTCTGACTCGAAAGCCCAATTTTTTTCGGACCAAAAAACTTAAGTTCGAAGCCTGATATTTTTCGGATGGACTCACATATCTTCGGAACTCGAAGCTAAATTGACACTCCTATCAAAATGATACAATTCGTCTTTGTAAACTAATGTATAAATTTAGTAAAGACAAAAAATATAATTTGCTTGTGATCACAAAAATAGATTGGACCGCACTTTATTTAGGGTTTCTTCAAGATCAGATTAGAGATTATATATAACCATATTGTGACAATTAATAAATAATAATTTAAGCATATCTAGATATCCCAGTCATCAACTTTACATCATATATACAGCGGTACGTGCGTCGTATATACGTGTATTGAAGAAAAATACCCACCAAGAGAATCGTCCGTATTTTATATATTAATCCATGTGTGTGTGTATATATATATATATGCATGTATATATGTGTATGTGTGTATATGTGTGAAAGGGACCAAAGGAAAACAAGTGATGGGGAAGTAAAGAGATGCAGCAAGCAGCCGCATTTCTCGGAGTACGTTTTCTTCCTGGGCCGAGGAACATGTGCCACCTTATTAATCCCTTTAATTTTTCCCCCTTAATTAAAATGAAATTTTATATTCTTTGAAATCTCCATATATCACAATATATATATATATATATATATATATACACCGTGATGGAAACAGAAATATATAATTGTGGACAAATTTAATTGTATTATGGATAAGTTGAATTTTACGGAGTATTTAATAATTTTATTCAAAATTTTATAAACTTTATAAAGAAATTAAATTTTTTTAATAAGATGAATGGAGACATATGATACCCTATGTAAATTTGTAGGTATGCCCATATATATATATATATGCATGTATGTATGTATGTATACATACGCATGGATCATCCATTTTGAATAAAAAATTTGGAAAATGGTTGATCGTTGTGTTGGTTTGCTTAATGAGTTAGGCTTCATTTCTTGAATGTATTTCATGTTTGTGCATACATACATACATACATACATACATACATACATACATACATACATACATACATACATACATACATACATACATACATACATACATACATACATACATACATACATACATACATACATACATACATACATACATACATACATACATACATACATACATACATACATACATACATACATACATACATACATACATACATACATACATACATACATACATACATACATACATACATACATACATACATACATACATCATACACATACATTGGATGAATGTATATTTTCTGTTCATATAAAAGATTTGATTGATGTAAGTGAGAGTGTGAGATGGGCCAATGATCATTGAAAGAATCACCGACCCTATCTCTTCGATTAGACATTTTCAGAATCTATTCTTAACCTTTCAACAATAATGATCATATATTATAATAATAATAATAATAATAATAATTCCATAAATTTTGCTCTATTCAAATTTCGATCCGAATATTTACATAATTATTCTTACAATAATTAACAGTAAAATATTATTGTATCACTTACTTGGCAGATATAATTATACAACCATTAGGTTAATGATATTTTGTATTGTAGACTTAAAATTGAAAAAACGAAAATTTTAATGTATGAAAAATATGTTGTATTTTTTCTTTTCTAACTTATTATAATATTCTTGCCCACTATCTGTCTCTAGATTTGCCAATTTGTCGCCAACTACAGATTGATGCATTATTTACATGAAACCATTATTCCTTTTTAATTATTTATGCCATTTGGATATATATATATATATATATAGTGTACCCCCTATTGATTAATTAATTAATTAATTATAAAATCTCATATCAATTCATATGGTACGATTAAAAATAAATGCAAGAATAACAGCTTGTCGATCCATTGGGTGATTAATTCCTCACATGGTATTAGCATGTTTCGATTGCATAGTGGCATAACTAAATTTAGTTTATTTGGATAAATAAATATAATTATGTACGTAATCAATGCCCATATATACCATAAAATCTTATAATTAACCAACTTGCTGTTCGGTTATATATATACACACACACACATATATATATATATAGCTATTAATTATACAGTGGAGACATATAAAAATTACGAGTGACATTTTCCGCTTAAAATAATAACTTATTCAATACAATCGTATTTGAGCTTTGACCAACGAATCACATACAGTATCTTTTTCATAATTTTTTAAATGGACCATCATATATTATATATTATATATATGTATTGGTGTGATATTTGATTTTCTTATTGATTTTTTGGAGGAATGTGAATATTTTTATGATATTTTGTAATCTGGATATTGGAATTCGCATAGATGAGATTGGATAGTTAGGGTATTATATGGAATTATATATATATATATATATAGGGTGATTGGTATTTGGGGATAATATTTAAAAGAATATATATATATATATATATATTTAAAAAAAAGAATTAAAAAATGGTCAGAAAAATAATAGAAAACCCCTAGGGTTTAGAGTGTGAATCATTGGTCGGCTTCATGACAAACACTTCGCCCCCACGTTCGTGCATGACAACCCCCTCACTACTACTATTTCTACCCACCATTTTCTATTTTATTTTCCCCTGATTTTTTTTTACATTATCTATCTCGATTTTTTTTTTAAATTTTAGCTCAGAAAATATTGTTATAAAAAATTCACTTAAAATTTATTTTATAGAAAACTCCAGAAAAATAAATAGATTCTAAGTTTTCAATCCGAACCAAATAATATGTAAACGTAATCGAACTGAATTAGATGTAAAATTAAAAAAACTTAATGGATCGAAAAAATCATATATTTTTTTAAAAAAAATGAGTATTTATATCATAACCGAACCGAATATATCCGAATCGAATCGAACTGAATTCTATATAAAAATTGAAAAGTTATAGTTTTCTAAAACCGAAATAACCGAATCGAATTCGAACCGAAATCCGAGACCCTAGCTATACTCTGCCATCTTTTTTTATTTGAACATAAGCGGTTTGAATTTAATTATTTAAAAACTAAAAAAATTAAAATATGTCATGCCTCCCTCTTTCTACGGTGACGCATGTTGAGGGGCTTAAATAATAAAAACTAATTAATTAATATCGAGAATTAAATAATAAAATTGAGTTCGGATGTTAATCCTTTGTACTGTGACACTCTTGTCCTCTTTCGACACGAGACACCTGCCGTAACAGATGACGTCATCCACCGGTTGGCTTTTCAATCTCAGCCGTTCATAGATATATCCACGCGGACGGTCAGATTTGAGCCTTGCTTCTGCCTTGCATTAAAATAAAATTTGCAAGTTATCTATCTTTGGAAGAACAAAAAAAAAAAAAAGAAGATCAAACCAATAAATATTTTTCACATACAAATATGTGTTTATGTAAGTACGTACTTATATGTGTATGCATGTATGTGAACCCAATATAATATAAATATCGAGATATATAACTATATAGAAACTGTAACAAATTTGATTATAGTAGGTAATAAATATTTGATTAAAAAACGATTTAGTATTGTGCATTAGATGTGTCAATGGTCTCATGCATATACCAATTATATCACCTATTCATTTCAAGCTAGTTTTTTGGAATTTTTAATTCCTATTTTATATTATATTAATATTTTAGACCAAATGATGATCCCGAATGTAGGGTGGATAGATGGGTCGAAGGTGAAAGAGTTATTCTGGTTATAAAAAAATATATATTAATAATTCGAAACCCTCAAGTTTAGATTTTATACAATATTAGAAAATCTTGCATTTTACAAAAAAAAAAACATATTAGAAAATCTTGTCATATCTTCAAATTCGGAGATTAATGCGATGAAAACTAGTAACTTTAGATTAGAAGTTAACCGAACACACATTTCTTTCTTTTTTAAAAAAATGGGATGTGAATGGACTATTCATATAATTCATATATATATATATATATTTGTTAAATTACCATATAATTCCTATTCATAATATATAAATTACGAATACGATTAAAATGACCAATAAAAACTATATTGGAATATTCATATTCATACAAGTTATTGGCGATGGAATTATACATATAGGATAACGTTGAGCAAATTATATAACGATCGATTTGCATGAAGTACGTACTAACCAAGGAAGTTTGTATTATAATATAATATGACAATAATCATTTACATCGAGAATTGAACTGCATTATCGCCATCTTTACAAAGTGATTACGAATACTGTTTTTTTTTTTAATTAATGATTTTTGTATGATAAATTATGATATTATACATATATAAATTAATTTCTCGGGTTGTGTAGCACGTGACCTTCTTATAAAGCCATATGTGCATGGATGGCTTTACGTGGTGTGGGGAAGAACTCAAGGCCTTTAAGTACTATTTAAGTTCATAGAGAAAACCATAGTCGTATATTACACATCAATGAAATTCTGTTAGAGATTATTAGCCTTTAATTAATCAAATAATTAATTTTTATCCGTTAATTATACTCTATTAGAGATTGTTATCTTTAATTAACTAATTAAATAATTAATTGTCATCCAATGAGTTTTAGCTATAATAATCGGTTCACGATAATTAATAACAATCATAGGGCAACACGACAATATATTAAGACGTATTTAGAAAATAAAATGTTTTATGCCTATTATATATATAGAGTTAAATGAACATGAAAAATGGTCCACTTTGCCACTATTTATATAAGTCAAGCCATTTTGAATATATCCAAAAGAAATTGCTAAATACCTAACAAATTGATCTACCACATTAAATATCATCAAATCGTAAAAACAATTCCCATTGTTATAATTAATAATCGAATAAATTTAAATATACAATATACGATTTTAGTAGAATTCATAAAATGAACCAAATAAGAAATATAGTACGTAAACCCGAGTCTTATGTATATCGTCACTATTGGGTAATTATTGTGTATATTATATATCTATATATTAATATATATATATATATATATATTGTTGTTTTTGTCGCCATTGTCTCGTTGGAACAAAAGCATCGGATTTCAAATGATTACAAAAACGTATGTGTTTTTAGCTTTTGTCCGTGCCAACTTGTTCATCCGTCAGTCCATTTGATTTTACTATTATTTTCACTCTTCTTTTTATCTTTTTTTCCTTGATAAATACAAAAAAAAATTATATGGATTAGCATGACTAAAGAATTTATTTAATTGATAAGAACCTGGTTTTGTTATAATTATTTTTACACATATCCTTCTATGAATATAACCATTTGATTAGAACGACAGTACGATGATGATCATATTAATCAAATTATTAAATTTATGATGATTTTTTCAAATGATTAATATAATATGCATCATCGTAAATTTAACGTTATATTATATATTTATTCTGATCATATGATTGTGTGGGTAGAAATAACTTTAGTAGGATATTTTGGATATACCCCATTGATTATGTATAATATACAAGATGGTATACGGTTTGAGAGGAAAGAGAGACACATGCATATGGGTATATGCGTGTGTGTATATATATAGGTGTCAAATGAGCCAACTCGCCTCGGCACGTCTCAACTCGTTTCTAGGACGGAACATGGGCCTACTAAGGATTCCGTGCCGGATCGTTCTCAGCCCATTAGGCCCAAATTAGACTAAGGTGTTAACTTTAATTTAAAAAGTTATGGGGCTATATGTGTAAGTTTTAAAAGTTAAGGTCTAAAGTTAATTTTTGTATTGTTCTTCTGATTTCATCGTTTCGAAACCAGAAGCGGATCTCTGAGATCTAGAGGAAGAAGAAGAAGGAGGAGCAGAAGGCGAAGAGAAGAAGACAAAATGGCGGCGATGGCGGCAGGACCAGATCATCTGTTCAATCTGAGGAACAATTTCTACTTGGGAGCTTACCAGGCGGCGATCAACAACAGTGACATCCCTAATCTCTCGCCGGAGGATGCCATCGAGCGCGACTGCCTCGTCTTCCGTTCATACATCGCCCTTGGTAGCTATCAGGTGTGTTGAATCTCTTTTGAAAACCTTTTTTTTTTTGTTGTGGTTTGATTTGATCCGTGGTAATGCGACGTGGTTGTGGATTTTGTTTTATCAGCTTGCGATTAGTGAGATCGATGAATCGGCCGCTACTCCTCTGCAGGCGGTGAAGCTTCTCGCTTTGTATCTCTCAAACCCTGAAAATAAGGTGATTTGGGGGGTCCTTTTTAGATTTCCTTTTCGATATGGTGTTACCAGTTATGCGTTCGGGTCGATTAGTGTTCCCAGACCTCGGAGTTTCTGATTAGGGTTAGTAAAGATTTCGAACTTGAGCATAGAACAGTGATGTTGAATTTGAGTTACTGAGTTCAGTCGAGTAATGGGCATTTCATCCAGATTCGAGGATCACGTTTCGGACTGAATTCATTGAATCATTGTAAAACATTCCATCCATGATCATTGATCACGCCATGCTGTGTTTTTCTCTGTCGTACTATGTAATCATCCACTCTTCTTAGCTTATGGATCTTGCAGTTCTTGATTGACCTCTGACCTGATTGGGACACATTCTGGGTCAGGAATCAACCATTTCAAGTTTGAGGGAATGGTTGCAAGACCCAACTATAGGAAACAATCCTGTTTTACGGTTGATCGCTGGTATCATATTCATGCACGAAGAAGACTATAATGAGGCCCTGAAGCACACCAATGCTGGCGGGAACATGGAACTGTAAGCTCCTTTCATCTGTTTAGGACCAGACTTGTAGTTAGATATGTAAGCAAGCCAAAAGCCCGAAACTTTGATCTATCTATCTAGCTGGACGAGTTTGAATGAGTTATAAATAGGATATAGTCGTGTGTTTGCCAATAGTTAAGTGTGTTAGGGAGATATCACCTGATTTTTAAATCTTTCTGTCTTCGTTACGCTGAAATTCACATGCTGAAAATCGGGTCTTCTGTTTCTTGTGTCGTTTTTTTTTCTTCTTTTAAGCTCTTGCTCTTTCTTACTCTGAGATTGCATGTTCTTCATGCATCTGCAGGCATGCATTGAATGTCCAGATATTCATTAAGATGCACAGATCTGATCATGCTGAGAAGCAGCTCAGAGTGATGCAGCAGATTGATGAGGATCACACGCTCACTCAGCTTGCCAACGCCTGGTTGGACCTTGCTGTTGTATGTGATGATATTTCGATCTATTTGCCGTACATTTTTGGAGATCGTTTATGTTACCATACTAATTTGTACGGTGATTTTCAGGGCGGGTCCAAAATTCAGGAAGCTTATCTCATTTTCCAGGATTTCTCCGAGAAATACCCGATGACTTGTTTGATCCTGAACGGAAAGGCGGTTTGTTGCATGCATATGGGTAACTTTGAAGAAGCTGAAACACTATTGCTCGAAGCACTCAACAAGGCAAGTAAATCGGGCTTACTTATCTTCTTAACTCGATGCTTCATGCCATGAAATACGTATTTTTAAAACTCTCTCGCTACATTTCGGCCGTAAAACTATACCTGCTCCTTGATAAACAGCTTAAATCCTCAAACTTGAAGTGTAAATGTTGTTAATTTCCAAAGGACCGAGCTTGAAGAGTTGTTTTTTTTATGATGGCAGGACGCTAAAGACCCGGAAACTCTCGCAAACCTCGTAGTCTGCAGTCTTCACGTCGGAAAATCATCCTCGCGATATCTAAGGTAAGATCCCGTTTTGTCCCCACATTGTCAAATAACTTCACAAATTCCAATCCATGAGCCACAATCTCTGCAAAACTATACATATATATATGTGTGTATATATCGACGTATGGTCTCTCCGGTGACGAAGACGATGTTGCAGCCAACTGAAGCTTTCGCACCCGGAGCACATGCTCGTGAAACGAGCATCATCGGCGGAGGATAGCTTCGAAAGAGCTTGCCAATCTGTTGCCTGAAGATTCAGAACCAGTTTGTTCAAGCTTATGAGCAGAATACAAGTGTTATATATATATATATATATATATATATATATATATATCTTTTTTTTTTGCA
>NW_010968045.1:584617-601073 GCF_000463585.1 Tarenaya hassleriana | reverse complement strand
ATATCTTTTTTCTTTGCAGACATTTTGGTAAAATCTGGCAGGTAAATTCTTCCTCGGAAAACATCAGAGTATATGATCAAATTTTTTACCGTTTGAATGTGTTGTTTTTTTAACCTTTTTTTTAAATGTCGTTTAATTTCAAACTAAATTCAAAATCAGATGTCAAAGAAGTGTCCTTTTGGCTACACAGGTTCTAAGGTCAGACAGTTCACTTCCGAATCGATACATACCGAACCGAAAAAGATTGTGTTTTTCCGACCCGAACCGTTCAAAATTTTTTAACGTTATTATTTTTAGGAACCAAATTTTCCAGTCGAACCAAAATGAGTTAAAAAAAAAATCTGAAAAACCGAATATTTTTTAAAAATATATAATTTTTTAATAAAAAAATACAACTGAAACCGGATGGAATGAAATATGATGTAATAATCGATTGGTATATATTTTTTGTAAAATCGAAAGAACCAAACCGAATCATTTCCGAACTGAATCCGAACCGAATAACTGAAACGTTCACCCCTAAATTTTTCTAGGGATGATTTATTTGATTAATAACCAAATATTATATAAATATAACCCAACTGAATTAGATGTAAAACTTAATGGTTATGATTTTTTTTAAAACTGGAAAAACTAAATTTGAACTCGAACCGAATCGAAAAATAATAAACGAAAAATCGTAAATTTCTTTTAAAAAAACGAGTATTTTTTTTTATCATAATTGAATCGAATATAACTGAATCGAGAACCAAATTCAATGTAAAAATCGAATGATTATGATTTTTTAAAATCAAAATAACCGAACCCAATTAAACCCCCTGGCCCCTAGATTTTTTTGATGAGTTTTGTCAAGATATCTATCTATAGTCGGAAACTGTTATCAAATTAGCATAAAATTAGCATCGTTAGACTTCCTATAATTATAATCTAGAAAACCTACAGATTGGATATATATGTATATTTGAAAATGACAAAATTACATATTTTTACTCAAATTTTAATAAAACATTAATTTCGATTTTCCATATACATATATAACTACAGTTTGATCGGTTAGGAGATGGATCAGACCGTGGTTGGCTTTACAAATTAAGACACAAGCTTAACAGAAGTTCAAGCCCTATAATATGTCACCTTTCTCATGATTGAGGAAATTTTAATTAAAATATTCCTTCTTTTTGGGGTCAAAACCATGCATATATATATATATATATATATATAGTAATGATATATATGTGTATACATACATGCATATATATCTATGGCAATATTTAATTAGGTGTACTAGAGTATACTACCTACAGCTTTTATTTTTCCCAAAGGGGAGATTTCATACTTATAAGGCGATATCATGGTTAAATTGTTTAATTAAAAGAATTATAATATAATAATGGCATGATATGTATAATTATAAGGAAAAAAATCCCATGAAAATAGAAACACATTATACTTAATCATATTATAATATATAAATTATAAGGGAAATCCTCGTGAAAATAGAATCATATTGTATAAATGAGACAATATACAATTAATAAGACGAAAATCCCACTAAAATATGTTCTAGATCTAATTGTGATGATCATATAAATAACACAATCTCCAGTTGTAAAAAATTACAACTTTAGATCATAATCCAAATATAAATAGATAAATTACCAAAAATAGTCAAACAGATATATAGACAAACATAGATCTATACATTCCCTTATATATGTATATATATACCCTCAAAAATCATAAACCCACAATAAAAAAAATTAAATCGCCAAAAAAAAAAATGAAAACCCTAATTTTCATAATCCTCCTCCAAACGATTTTGATTGTTTCAAAAGTATACGCAGAATCATCCTTACCAGACCAAACATTCGGGAACTGCCTCAATGATTACCATTACAGATTCGGAGATCCAAACATTCCGGTCGCCGATCTCACTTACGGACCAAAACACCCTTTGTTCCTCACTGTCCTGAAAAACTACGTCCGAAACCTACGCTTCTACAACGACAGCACGCGTAAACCGGTCCTGATCGTGACCGCGGGCGAGGTCTCTCACGTCCAGGGCGCGATCTTATGCGCCAAGGCTCGAGGCCTCGAGCTGAGGATCCGAAGCGGAGGCCACGACTACGACGGTCTATCCTACAATTCCGACAAAGACTTCGTCCTTCTCGACATGTCTAATCTCCGTTCCATCGAGTTCGACCCGAGCCTCGACACGGCTTGGGTCGGGGCAGGTGCTACACTGGGAGAGCTCTATTACGTCATTGCCAATAAGAGCGATGTTAAGGCGTTTCCAGCCGGGCTTTGTCCTGGGTTAGGGACCGGAGGACATTTTAGCGGTGGAGGGTACGGTGCTATGATGAGGAAATACGGTTTGTCGGTCGATAACATCGTCGACGCTCAGTTCATTGATGTTAACGGTAAAGCTCTTGATCGGAATTCAATGGGGGAAGATCTTTTCTGGGCGTTACGTGGTGGAGGGGCAGCCAGTTTCGGTGTGGTCATGGCGTGGAAGATAAAACTCGTCCCCGTCCCCGAGAAAGTTACTGTCTTTACGGTCTCGAGGACGGTGGAAGATGGAGCCACCAATATAATCCTCAAATGGCAAGAGGTTTCGGACAAGATCGATAACGATTTGTTCATAAGACTGACGTTGAGTGTGACGAACGCAACCAAATCGGGCAAGACCGTGAAGGGTACGTTCACGGGAATGTTCTTGGGGGGTTCGGAGAAGCTTCTAGAAGTTATGAACTCGGGTTTTCCCGAACTGGGTCTGAACAAAACCGATTGTACCGAGATGAAATGGATCGAATCGGTTCTGTATATGTTCAGTATCCCGAAGGACACACCGACTTCTGTCTTGCTCGAAAGGATCCCTAAACAGCTGATATATCTCAAGAGGAAGTCCGATTACGTTCAAGAACCGATCCCTAAAACCGGTCTCGAATCCATATTCGAGGTCATGGCTGAGAACGAGAAGGTCTCGATGGCATGGAACCCGTATGGCGGGAGGATGAGCGAGATCTCCGACAAGGAGACACCGTTTCCTCACCGTGCCGGGAACAAGTTCTTGATTCAGTACTCTGCGAACTGGTTCGAACCGGGCAATGACATAGCGGATGTTTACTTGAACCAGACGGAAAGACTGTTCGAGGCGATGGGTCCGTACGTGTCGAAGAACCCTAGAGAAGCGTTCTTGAACTATAGAGACATCGATATCGGTACGAATGCGAATTCGACGTACGACGAAGGGAAAGTGTACGGAACGAAGTACTTCAAGAACAATTTCGAGAGGTTGGTTTCGGTCAAGACGAGGGTCGATCCCGACAACTACTTCCGGTACGAGCAGAGCATTCCGGTCCGGTCCGGTTAATGAGAAAATGTTAGGTTGTACCCGAATATCATATACATTTGTTTTTTTATTCACAAATACATGATGAAATTGTCTTATCATTATTATTATTATTATTATTATTATTATTATTATATGAAAAAATCAATATATTTATATCAGTCACTAGAGGTAAGAATATACAGGCGCAAAAAAAGATCGAAGGTGGTTGAAAAAGAGGATCAAAGGTTCAAAAGTGAGATTTAGGGTTTTAATTTCTCAAAAAAATTCTAAAATTTTCCGTTCAGTTTATTAAATAATTTATAGATATTCGAATATTTAAGACGTTCAACGGAATTACACATACGATGACGGATTTTAAACCTAAAACCCGTATTTTTAATATATATATATATATATATATATAACATGTTTTACCCTAAATTCGAATCCAAGTATAGAGAGAAATATTTAAATAAATAAAAATGGTTCATAATAAGACTGTAATGATTGTAGATATCGATGCTTTATTAGCTAAAAAGAAGGAAATAAATGATCTCCAACGTCTATTATTTTCATTAATAATATAAAGTGAGTTTCATTAAATATAAAAAAATAATAAAATAAAATTGGGCCTACTTCTTTTGAGGTGATATAATAAATCATTGCAACCACGGCCTTTAGACTTTTTTTTTCTAATTAAAAGCCTTTAACCCGATGATGCTGTACCGTACCGTACCGTACCGGTTTTCCGGTTTAGGTGTCGGTTTATTTTGGTTTGGGGGATAAATGGTAACGTATAGTGGGAGAAAAATGGTCAAAGAAGAGTCACGAGTGGTTTAAGGAAACAGCGACTTTTCAAAGAATCCTACCGTTGGAAAATAGACAAAAGTCACTCTATTTTAAAAAATAAATAAAACAAAAGAGAAAAAAAAATACGAATAAAAGACAAAAACAAAGAAAAATAAGTCTATGATATTATAATTTGCTTAAAAAGACAACAATGGTTAAAAGACATTATTAACTCAAAATAAAGAAAAATGAAATTATGATATTATAATTCGGTTAAAAAAGACAACAAACAACGGTTAAAGACATTATTAACTCAAAACCAATACAAAATAAAGAAAAAAAAATGAAATTATGATATTATAATTTGGTTAAAAAAGACAACAAACAACGGTTAAAGACATTATTAACTCAAAACCAATACAAAATAAAGAAAAAAAATGAAATTATGATATTATAATTTGGTTAAAAAAAGACAACAAACAATGGTTAAAAGACATAATTTAACTCAAAACCAAGAATTCCTTTTAACATTTGGACACCAAACAAGACTACAAATGAAAAACGTTACATAAATCTTCACCTTCCCCAAGAGAGAAAAATCCTCACTCTCCTCTTCAGCCATGTACCCTTTCACTTGTTATTCCCTTTTCACCTTCTGAGTACTTTCTCTTCTCTCCCATGGAGCCGTAATGTAATGGGTCTCTGTCCCTTTTTTTTTTTTACCGTTCCCTGAAGTTTTTTTTTGCTGAGACATGGAGGAATCTTCGTTTGGGCGTTTGGTGTTTATGCTCTGTCTGGTTCTGTCTGCGTTGTGTTTGGAAAGTTCGGACAAGAACTCAACCGCTTCTGTCTACATCGTCACTCTAAAGAACGCTCCTTTGGCTCATTCCTTCGGTGAAGAACTGAGAAGGGTCGGTTCTCGTCATGGTTCTGCCGGAATTTACAGAACGTGGTACCGGAAAAGTTCCCTCTTTCACCAAAATACCCTCTTTATTGAGAAATGTAACCCAAGTTTTTATTTTTCTTTCGAATTCTCGTGAATTCTGATGAATTTTTTTCTGGGTTTGATGTTTTTTGATCAACCGGGTCCGACCCAGGTAGAAATTCGACAACTTTAGTCCCAGCACCACTGTATGCCACTTGTTTGCTTCTGTTCTTTGTCATTTTCCGGGAAATTTTGATGAATTTAGGCCAAGAACCACGAACTCTGTGTTTTTTGAACTCTGTCTTGAAGAATCTGGTTTTCAGGACAGAAATTGTTATGCCCTAAACAAATCTTGTTGAATTTGTGATGAATGTTGTATGTAAACGTAGGAACATTTCTCGGTCGGAGGGGGGAAAAGGCGCGTCAATAGTTCGTGTTCATGAATCTCTACTGAGAAATGTGTTGAGAGGGGAGAATTATCTTAAGCTCTACAGCTACCATTACCTCATCAATGGATTCGCCGTCATCATTACCCCACAACAGGTACTTTCAATTTAGGACAACTGAACTGAAAAACGTGTTCTTACTGTTGCATTCATGTTCTTGAATCTTGTCTCTGTCTTTGTTGTGCTGATGAATTCAATCCAATGCTTCCTTGTTTCTGAATGGTGAGATAAGGAGTTAAAAAGTTGTAATCTTTATCGGTTTCGTAGGCGGAACGACTTGCCTCGAGAAGAGAAGTGGCGAATGTGGTTATGGATTTTCCCGTTAAGATAGCGACTACTCACACTCCACAGTTCTTGGGACTGCCACGAGGGGCATGGCGCCGTGAAGGCGGGATCGAGAATGCCGGGGAAGGAATCGTTATAGGCTTCGTTGACACAGGCATTGATCCTACACATCCTAGCTTCAGTGACAAATCCGCAAATCATCGGTATCCAATCCCTCCTCGTTTTACGGGAGTTTGTGAAGTTACAAAGGATTTCCCACCCGGTTCTTGCAATAGAAAGCTCATTGGAGCCCGCCATTTCGCTGCATCGGCTATCACTCGAGGGATTTTCAATTCATCTCAGGACTACGCTTCACCGTTTGATGGCGATGGTCACGGGACGTAAGTTCATTTCCTTTGTATGAATTACGATGAAAAATACAGCTTAAGACGTTATAGAATTGAAATGCAGGCACACAGCTTCCGTTGCAGCGGGAAATCACGGGATTCTTGTGGTGGTTTCTGGTCATCACTTTGGAAATGCAAGCGGAATGGCTCCCCGTGCCCAGTAAGTAATACAAAAACGGTCATTGATAGATGTATATCCCCTTTATATACGCATATATCTCGGTCTGCATTTACGAATATTGTCTTAACCTCGTTACCGTGTTTTCCAGTATCGCAGTTTACAAGGCATTGTATAAGAGGTTTGGAGGTTTTGCTGCAGATGTCATTGCAGCCATTGATCAGGTAATTGGAGATAATCGTTGTTTGTTAAACTTGCCCGAGTTTTGTAATGAAAACTTTCAGACAAAAGCCGCCAACTTTACTATGTGGATACATTTCAGGCAGCTCAAGATGGGGTTGACATAATAAACCTTTCGATCACGCCCAATAGGCGCCCTCCCGGGATAGCAACGTTCTTCAACCCGATCGATATGGCTTTGCTTTCAGCTGTGAAAGCCGGGATTTTCGTCGTGCAAGCAGCCGGAAACACTGGACCAGCCCCTAAGAGCATGTCTTCCTTCAGTCCATGGATCTTCACCGTCGGGGCTGCATCTCACGATAGAGTTTACAGTAACTCGATAATCCTCGGAAACAATATCACCATTTCTGGAGTCGGGCTTGCGTGTAAGTTCCTCCTCACACATTTTTCAGTCATTTTCGCCTGTGCAAAGAGGAAGTATTTCCGTTTCCTGTCGGTATAAGCTGATATGCAAATGTCTGTTCTTATCCGTGTTACTGTAGCTGGTACGAGAACAATGCACAAGCTCGTTTTAGCCGTTCACGCACTGAACAACGGCACAACCATCACCGACGATATAAATGTTGGGGAATGCCAAGATTCGAGCAGGTTCGATCGAAATCTGGTTCAGAGGAAGCTTCTGATCTGCAGCTATACAGTCCGGTTCATTCTCGGGCTCTCCACCATCAAGCAGGCCTTAGGAACGGCCAAAAACCTCTCAGCAGCCGGGCTTGTGTTCTACTTGGATTCTTCTGTCACGAGTTTTCAGCTTGGTCCAACCCCGATGGATATCCCGGGCATCATAGTTCCTTCCCCTCAAGATTCCGAGGTGAAGTTCCATTTTTTTTCTCATGGTCCTATCCTATTTTACTTGTCAGAATCTCAAAATCCAAAGTTCTGAAGCTTCAACCGGTTGAAAGTTCTCGACAACGGGTGTCAGTCTTCTGCTTAAACCCAGAATCTGGCAAGTCCAGTTACCGATGTCAGTGTTCTTGCGATATATGTGCAGGTTTTACTCCGATACTACAACTCTTCTCTGTCGAGGGAAAACGTTACGAGAAAGATTGTCGGGTCCAATGCAGTTGCTAAAATCGTTGGTGGAGTGAAGCCTATGTATGGAAATACAGCTCCCAAGGTAATGTATTTCTCGGCCAGAGGACCCGACCCGGAGGACGATTCTTTCAAAGATGCTGACATAATGAAGCCTAACTTAGTAGCTCCCGGAAACTCGATATGGGGAGCATGGAATCCTCGTGGTATCGGTACCGTCGAGTTTGAAGGTACTTAAAATTATAATTCTTCTCCTTTCTATACTTCTCTGCTGTGTTCTGATTGTTAACGTGACCTCGGTATCGAGATATTTAGGCGAGAGTTTCGCGATGGTATCGGGAACGAGCATGGCAGCTCCTCATGTGGCCGGGATTGCTGCACTCATCAAGCAAAAGTTCCCGAATTTGAGCCCTGCAGCCATCGGATCCGCCCTTTCTACAACCGCGTCTCTATCAGACACGAAGGGCGAGCATATAATGGCGGAACGCTCGTATATTGATCCAGATGCGAACCAATCACCTGCAACGCCCTTCGATATGGGCAGCGGTTTCGTCAATGCAACTGCAGCCCTTGACCCGGGTTTGGTTTTCGACATAGGTAAACCAGTTCCCTGCTCACAAAAAGACCGATTTTTAGCTTCTGGTGCCTTTGTTTTCGGAAAAAGGAGAAACCTTTTACTCGGATCAACACATGTTTTCCGTACCGAGGCTCGTTTTTCAGTTGATACATATGATCCTGTAGAGATTAAGATCAATGTTCTCCATCCCGACCGATAGATCAATACGGGGATACATGTTTTCGTACAAAGTTTGGTTCTTTCTTACAGGCTTCGATGATAACATGTCGGAAAAAGTGCATGTTTTTCGAACCTGAGGCTCGCTTTTTCGGTAGAGGGTTCAGTTCTTTAGATATGTTTTCACATAAAGTTCGAATCTTTATTACAGGTTTCGACTATTACATGTCGTTCCTCTGCGGTATCAACGGATCGTCTCAGGTGGTTCTGAACTACACTGGCGAGAGCTGCTCGGCCTATAACTCGTCTTCAGTCACGGCTCTCGATCTGAACTTACCCTCGATAACGATAGCTCGGCTCGTTGGCACCCGGACCGTTCTAAGATCCGTGACTAACGTGGCAGGGACGGAGACCTACAACGTCGGTTACATGGCTCCGGACAGTGTCTCAGTCAAGGTCTCTCCAACAAGATTTTCTATCCGAAATGGCGAAACTCGGGTTCTTAGGTTCGATTTCCGGGCGAGGAAGAACGTCTCGGTGGCGAGTTTCGGGAAAATCGGGCTGTTCGGAGATAGAGGGCACGTTCTGAACATTCCTGTATCTGTAATCTTCAAGATGGCTTCATGAGAAAAGGAGCGTTACAGCAAAAGGGCTTGAAGGAGACAGGAAGTTCATATTCTTTTGTTGTGTGTTTTGTTTGTAGTTTTTAAGGTTTAGAGAGATTGTGTTAGTGGCGATTCTTTCATTCGATTTATCATGTAAATGTTTTTTGAGTGCTGTTTTTTTTTTCAATTTTAAAAAAATTACATGATAAAATGAAAAAAAAAATCATTGTTAAAATCTTAAAACACATGTAGTAGTTTTTTTGGTTAGTGAAAAAACACATTAACTGAATTTTATTTCAATTTTATTAATTCTAATCATAATCTTTTGTAAATAACAATTGCAAATATATATATATATATATATATATATATATACAGCTTTTCAACCAAGTATATTTTTATGTGCAATTTTAAAAAAATTAAATGATAAAGTGAATGAAGAAAAAATCATTGTTAAAACCTAAAAACACATATAAATAACAATCGAAATACACATAAAAAATGAAATAAAATAAATTAAAATCAGTTTATAATGTAATATTTGAATGGTGTGTGATGATTTTATTCGTTCGAATTATAATCTTTGGTAAATAACAATTGAAAAAATATACACAGCTTTTCAACCAAGTATATTTTTATTTGCAATTTTAGACCAATAATTTATCCAAGTGATATATCTATATTCCTAATATCTATCAATTTATCATTATTATTTTCATATATACTAAAAATGCTCATGTAATATTATTATTATTACCATAATCATATTTATTTCCAAAATGCATTTAATGATTTCACCGAAAGAAAAAAAAAAAGAAATATATAATTTTAGAAATAAAGTTGGCAAAATATATTGTCAATTACTAGAAAATGACAATTCTCGGCTTCACGATCATTGTAGTTATTTTGGAAACACATTTAATGTTTCCTATTATAACAATCTAAGCAAATATGGAATAGAAACATCATCATCATCATTATAATAATAATAATAATAATAATAATAATAATAATTATTATTATTATTAAATTGGCACAATGATTGATAAAATGTGTGACTATGACATGTGAACGTCAAGAATCATATAATAAATACGGTCCTCCTCATTATACCAATTTAATGTACCCTATTAACATGAGCTGCATGAGAGACAAATGTTATTGCGCATGCATATGTATGTATATATATATATATGTATATATATACACACACACATATATATATATATATATATATATATATATATATAGAATTTGTGTGTGTAAATTTAGTTTCTTGTTACATTTTAATTTTTTAAATCATTACACGCATTTACTCATTTTTTTTATATTGGAAAATGCAGAATCCGACAAGCTTACACATGTCATGTAGTTGTTAAATTTGTCAAGGTATATGAAATTTTCGAATATTTATTTTATACACTAAAAACCTTTGTATCATTAATTTCATTCTTGACATCTATTATATAAAAAGATAAAAATTAATGGTTAAAACTTTTTTTAATTTTGATATATTTTCCAAACATATACACCCTTGTAAAAAAATATCATTTATCTTGTCCAATATTTTGCAATTATTATATTTATAGTAACGGGGGAATTGTAGAGAGCTTATATCATATGATATTTCCGATGACCAATGCATATTTATTACAGTTTCTTAAACAGTGTGTCAAAAATTTAAGACATCATATATTTTCAAAAACTCTGCAAAATTAACAAATACAGCTGTAAAATAGGAAAAGAGAAACTTAACATCACTCATCTCTTTCTTATCTAATTTTTTAAAAAGACAAAAAAATATATATAATAATGTATACGTTTATTCAACTGATATATAAAAAATAAAAATAATCTTTATTCATATAAACTAATTATTTTTTATTCCAAATATATACAAATCTATCTTAATTTAACCAATTTCGCTACAACATACCAAAAGATTACATTGTGACAACAATATTTGATAGGTTTATATATGTTAATATAAATTTTGTATGCTAAAAATTACTAATTTTATATATATATATATATATATATGATTTTGATGTTTATGTATAAATAAAAAATAATTTATATATAAACGTTTTTGTTTTGTGATAACAATTATTTGAACAATGTGACTATAATAAACCATATATAAGCAAATAAACAAATTAAATCATTATGGAAAAATCCAAAAAAAAAATACTGAAATTTTCAATTTTAACAAAAAAAAAAACACTAAACTTTACTTTTGATTTTGTCAAATAAATATTAAATTTTTTAAATTTATAAAAAAATATTTAACTCTTTTACGATTGTCAAAATAAACAAATGAACTGACGTGACAGAAGAAGATGCAAATACGTAAAATTCTTGTCGTTGTTTTTTTTACAATTGTATATAGTTCATGTATTTTTTTAAATCATTTAAAAAATTTAGTATTTTTTTGACAATCCTATATAAGTTTATATATATTTTTGAATCATTTAAAAATTTTATTGTTTTTTAAATTCATTTAAAAAGTTTAATGTTTATTTGATAAAAATAAAAAGTTCGGTGTTTTTTGTGTCAAAATTATAAATTTCAGTATTGTTTTTTTGGATTTTCTCTTCACATATTGATGAAATACAAAAAAATATTTTTAAAAAAGAAATACAAAAAATATATACATACACATATATAACTAGCACGTCTCCCTATATATACACACTATCGTTCACGTTGTGATACACCAAACCAACAAAATCAAATCATCAATGGCGACGTCGTCTTCTTCACTCAGCTTCAACTTCATAACCCTAACCCTAACCCTAACCCTACTCCTCCACCTTTCGCCGGAAACTGGCGCAGCCCGGCGCCTTAACGTCCAAGAAACGGCCGTTAGCGAACCTGTCCGAGTAGTCAACGACGCTAACAACATTCCGTTACCTCCGTTCCCCGGCCTCCCTCCGTTCGGCGGCGCTCCGTTACCTCCGTTACCGTTTCCACCGTTTCCGTTCCCTTCTCCGCCGGGTTCTCTAGTTCCAGGTTTCCCTTTCCCCGGCATGAAGTTCCCTCCTCTGCCGTTCCTAACGCCGCCACCGCCGTGAGTTGGTTAACGGCGTTAAGGTTAAATCATCCATATTAGAATGTAATGAATAAATCATGATGTTAATCTATGCATGGTTATGTCTCGTGTTCCTAATTTGTGGTACCAATCCACATATATGTCATCATTATGTGACGTCATAATCTGAAATAAATATGATAAAAAAACCTTTACTATTACCCGTCCATGCATGAATATACAATGCCGAATTTTATATGTTTATAATTGGGTTAATTTAATTTTGTGTCGTCCTAATAATTTTAATTCGTTCGGTATGGTTAGGCATATCTTCTTTTTACTATTTAATTTTAATATAAGGATAACTAATTTTATTATTTTGTAATTTAATTACTTGGATTACGTGTTTTGCATTGGGTTCCAAAGTTTAAACCAAACAACTACATTTCCATTGTGAAGTTCTCAAGTCGAACCGGAATAAACCGGAGTAAACCATAACGGTTTGGCGGAAATCCATTTCAATTGCTTTGTAACGATTATGCATTTTAAGATCACGGATTGAACTAGAGGTGATCTTCGGTATTCCGGTTGGGAATGGTTCGATCCGGTCCTTTCAGTTGTATAAAAATAGGTACTAATTGGTTATTATAGTATATTTATTTCGGTTCGATTTCGGTTCCACTTTGGTTCGATCGGAAATGGTTTAATTCGGTTCTTTCAGTTTTATAAAAATAGGTACTAATGATTATTATATCATATTCAGTTCGGTTCGATTCTGATTCCAATTCAGTTCTGGTTTTATTAAAAAAATAGATCTTAAAAAAAACAGATTTTTAGATTTTTTAAAGTCCAGTCCGCTCGATTCAATTTTAAGAAATTCAATTTTTTTAAAATTAATACGGTTCAATTTAAAACCGTTAAGATCGAAGCATTTTTCGGTTGGTATAGTTAAAAAAAACCGAACCGAAATATCTACCCCTAGATTGAACACAATCAATCGACAGAATTCGAAGATGAACAAAAAAGCATCGATCATTAACAGGTTCTAGGGTTCTAAAGCTGAAATTATTTGGATTATTAGTCACTAAACAAAGTTAATCTCTTTTTTTGGTTAAGAACAAAAAAAAAATCTTAGAAAAAAAAAGAATGGGAAAGAATTGGTCGGAAACTATCAAAACTAAAAGTCTTTTGTCTTATTAGTTACTTCAAATAAACGCCGAAAAGCTTTCCTTTCGTCACGCTCAATGAACATGCCGACCCGAACGGATCTTTCGTCCCCCGCCCAGCCGATGGTTTGGGTCCAGAGCCTCGATCGCCTGCGGGAAAAACCCGAAACCGGGGAAAAAATTCATTGAAAAATGAGCATTTTTATCCATGAAAACCGGAACCGAACTTGAACTGAACTCCGAGACATCTATCTCTACCGAGAGCGAGAACTCGGTTCGAGATTTTACTTTTAAGTGTTTTACCTGAATTATGGACGGAGAGCGAAACCCGAACATCTCGGACCCGTCGATGCTATCGAGAGGCGGAGAAGAGAGGCGGTGTTGTTGTTCGTTAACTCTCTGCAAAACCATTTCCCAGCAATTCTGTGCAGAAACATTGGAGAAGCTCTCCCATGGCGATTCTTCCATAGTGACCTGAAAATAACAAACATCCATATGTATTACCAATTCCGCTTAATAACCGAACCGATTTGAACCGAATTCGATGAAAAAACCCGAATGGGTTATGATTTTTCTAAACCGAAAAAACCCAAATCCAAACAAAAGTAACGAAATAAAAAACTGGAAACTGTTGTGAGAAAATGAGTATTTTTAACAATAAAAACCGAAACCGAATGATTATAATGTTTTAAAACCGAACCGAAACCCGAAAAAGGCACCCTGATAGGAGTTATGCCGCTCACTTCCTTGGTTTCTTCCGGATTTCCGAGGAGTGTTATTATTACCTTAAACAGTGGGCCGAGAAGTCCCGCATCGACAACCTCGGATATATAACTGCTTATTCTCGTCGGATCGATCACGTTAAGGAACTTGACCCGACTCTTAAACCCTGTAAAAATGAAAACGAACAAAAACCTCAACGCTCGGTTAAATGCTTCTTTCTTCTAAGTTCGAGCTTTGCCGTTCGAGATATTATTACCTTTCGGGAAAATGGCGTGCTTATTGCACCAGAGCTTCCCGAAAACCAGATACCCGAGATTTATAGGCTCGACGGTTGCACCAAAATTCGTCATCGGGACGCCATAGCTCGTGCTGACCTCTTCCTCTTTCGCTACGGTTTCTGCAATATCATCCATTTGAAGATCTACATTCAGATCGAAAGGATCCTCCTTTACCTTCTTTTCCTCCCCGATAACCGAATCAGCATTTGGGGTAACGGTAGAGGAACCGAAACTAGATTTCCCGTTCTGGGTCTCGGTCTGATCTTGGATTGGTTCGATGCCCATTTTCGAAGCCCATATGTTCAGATCATCTGTTTCTCCTTCCAATGCTCTCACCAAAGATCTCAACTCGTCGATATCGTAACGTACAAGGACGAATCTATCGTTCCCTTCGCACGAACAAAGCTTGTCCGCATGTTTAAGGCAAGCGTATTCGTCGGGAGAGCACTTGCAACCGGAGGCCGCGAGATGCAAGTCATAGAAGCACGAGAAACATTCCCGTTCACAGTTCGAATCGAAGTCCTTCTCCATCTTCATAAAGCTGAACTCGTTTTCAAGAGCTGAGATCCTTTCTTCTTCCATCCGAACCCGAGCCTAGAATACAGAACAATGAACCAGTTAGCCTCATTTCAATCTTCCCGGGAGATATAGAGATGTGGGTAACATTATTTTCTCACCTGAATCGCGTTGGTAAGTGTTCCGTTCTTTCCGCAGAAGCTCTTCCATCGTAAATTCTTCCTATTTTCCTTCCCGGGGGTCGAGAGTTCCCGAAGGGACTTGATACCTTCCCGAGCCGCCCCGAGGAGAAGCTTGTCATGAGACAGAGACGTTTTCCGAGTCTCTTTACTGTATAATTCGACGGCGTTCTGTCCATGAGATAACCAATCGACCGGCGCCACATTCACCGCTTCTGCACAGTTGAACCCGCAATTGAATCCGGCATGATATGCCCTCGGGAACGTCAGTACATATTCTCCGGCATTCTGAACCACCCGATATACCGGGACACCCTCTTCTTTTAGAAGAGAAGGCGAAAACTGAGTAACCTGAAAAAAATAAAGATTCAGTCGTTATCCCCAAGTACGATAAACGGGACAAAAAGGGGGCGGAAAGGAAACTTAGCCGTTCATCTTACCAGTCCGTGAAGTAAATCGGGCTGTTCTTTGAATAATTCCGGCAGATGTTTTCTCATCACTTTCTCGAGCGCGGTCGCATGGCTTCCCGGGATACCGTACCATACTTTCGGCTCGCCAAAATGGTGATAGTTCAGTGAATATAGATGATGATCCTCCACATGCTGCTCCGACCCAAAAAAAAATCGAAAACTCGGGCATAAATTCACAACCCTGTAGAGTAAAAAGCATCGAGGAAGAGAGACATACCCAACAAAATGAAGAAAAGCACATCCCGACATAAAGCCATGGAACCAGAACTCCCGAGATATCGCAGTGCTCGAAAGAGAGGACAGAGCCCGGAAGACGTGGCAAGTTATTCAAGTTCCAACCCGAAGTTATGTACTGATCCATGTCGCCGCTTCCAGTTAATGTTTCAATTCCCTTCGGAAATCCGCTTCCGAGTACACCGCTCTCCAAGTCGGCACCATAGTATACCTGAAACAGGGAGAAAAGGGAAATCAGGCATTCGATATCGGGAAAATCATCTCGGTAAAGGGCGGATTTTTGTACCTCCACTTCATCAGTCGGTTGCTCAACTATCCGCCAGTATTCCCCTTCGATTTCCTCCACGGATGGAGTCCATTTTGTATCCCCGACGGAATCTTTCTTCTCGAAATACGAATCTCTGAAATACCGAGCATATTTCTCGAACTCCTCGAGAGTGAAGTCTGAACCTGAATTGAAACCGAATTTCTCCTCATTCTCGGGTGAGGAAACTGATTCAGAGCCAGAGCCAGTGCCAGTCCGTCTCCTCGATGAACCCATTCTCGAGTTCCTTCTCCGTTTCCGTTTCCTGCTCTTGGGTTTCTTCATCGGCCCCCGGTTCTGAAGAAGGTCCACATTCTGAATCCGGGTCGGAAATTTCGTATTCTCCCATATACATTTCTCCTTCAGACGACAGGTCGGAGTCCATGTCGATGGAGGAATGATTCTGCATATACCGAACGATTCAGCTAACGGTCGTATCTTCTCTATGTAAGTAAGCGTATCTTCAAACTCCTGATGACAAAAAACACCGAAAACGCAATCAAACCTCGAGAGGAAAAGAAAGAAAAGCGTAAACAAGAACGGAGAAACGAAGATCAAACCTTCCAAACTCTATCGGAAACCAGAGAAAGGCAATCAGTTACCTCTAAAGACGGGTAGAACACCGGCGCCTCATCGATGATCGGCCTCTGTGCTTCAGCAGGATC